>NW_015150706.1:1001904-1036953 GCF_000732505.1 Cyprinodon variegatus
CACTAAAGGTATTCTGTAGGTCAACTGGACAGTCGAAGCAGAAATGAACTGAAAACTGAATTTTACCAGTATACAAACGAAGGATTATTTATTAAGCCACAATTGATTTTTAAGGCATCCACAGGGGCTCCTAATAAGTTTAGCAGCAGAACTAAGGGTTAGAACTGAATTTTTTATTTTTTTTTTGGCAATAAAATAGAAAATATATATACTGTAATTTCTACAACCAAACTACGTTAATGCTGATAACATTGTTTCAGTTTACTTCTCTTTTTCTTTTTTTTGTAAACATCATGCTATTATAAAATGCAACACCCTTTTTTAAAGTGTTTAATTGATATTTCTTTTTGTTCTAAAACTCTGGAAGCATAAATCAAACTTTATACAGTGGATATTTTAGGAAAGTTCATCCTAACCTTTTTTGAAGGCTTAAGTAGGTTTTGAGACTTGTAGTATTTATAGTGTTTGTTTTTAAATGTGAAGCACTTTGTTGCCGCCGTGGTTCTTATAAAGTGCAACATAAATAATAAAAGTAGTAGTAGTGGTATAGATGAGGGAAATGACTCGGTCACTGAATCCCACTGAGACTGAAAAAATGTTACCTATTTCTGCACAATAACACATTCATTTATAGATTTTGTTTTGATTAGACAGACCTGGTTTTGTCATTTTGCCTTTATTGCGGCTTTCCACATTTTTATTTCAATACAACTGAAATTATGCAGCGATTTAAGACAAAGGTTACTAGTTTCCTCGATTACTAAGAACTGATATTAGCCCAAATGAAAGCTCTTAAATGTTTGATAAAGTCTCTTCACCAGTGTTGGTTCCTAGTACAATCCATATTTAATGGGAGACCTGGTATAAATGAATAAATAGCACCAATATAACTGAATCTTTATATGAAATAGCTTCATATCAGATTTAAGAAACAGCTGCAGTTCAACATTTTAGAGTGCATTTAAAACACCCAACTCTAGAGGAGAAAGAGGCCCACAGCATTATAGAGTCTCCTAAGCTTCCTTTTCAACACGCACAGCCTTTATTTTATGACACATGAGCCTGTAGCATTTGAAAAGACAAATTTTGATTTCTACTAGTTTTTCATTTATCATGATAGTCCACAATAGGCCTCTGTTTTCAAAAACTGATTATCAAATGGTTGATCTAAAGAAAAAAACTTGTTCATGCAGCCTTATTTCTTGCAGTTTCTGTTGTTTTAAATTATCTATTTGGTTTTCTTACAGTAGCTAATGACAACTCTAGACGAGCATGTAATTTAAAATACATGGGAGTGGGGCTTGGATTCTGGGATCCATGCGCAATGCACGAACCACTAGGCCACCACTACCCAAGTGTTATTCTTTACAGAGCTGTAAAGAAATAAAACTTCTGCTTCACTTGTTCAGCCTGTTTTCTATTCTTTCTAATTCTGAAAAGTAGTTTAGAGATTCAGCGTTCCATTAACAATTATATTTATTTATTTAGTGATTATTTCCCCCCCTCTAATCAAATGTACTCCTATGAACACCTGGATTTTAAATTGATCCTGTAACAGAAAGGAATTAATTTTTAGGCTTTAAACTGTGAAAACATATTTTCTCTTATATAGAGAAATTAATTAGGCTTTCTGCAAGAAAAGGTTAATCAACAAATCTTTTAGGACAACTGGACAATTAAAGCAGAAAGTCCAATTAGGAAATAAAAAAAGTTTTTTCTTTAATTATTTTGCACAAAAAAAAATTTAATGTAATGTGATAAATTTGGACTTTAAAGATCACGAGAAGGTTACCTAATCATGAGGATGGCATTAAGTTATTTTGTGATATAAATCTATAAAAGCAGAGATGCAATAATGTTACTCTTCTGTATATTATGCTACTAAATTCATATGATTACATATGAGCTCCAGTAATGCAGGTATCCTCCGAGCTGATGACATCACAGCCATCACTGACTGAAAGTATCTTATCCTTAGGGATGGATGCTAACATCAACATGTAACATCCTGGTCTGGGTTTATCTGCAGAGCTGAGGCGCTACATCAATTGCTTCATTGAGATCAGTTTATTTCCCTGTTTGCTCTGTAGATTTCCCCAGAGATATCCATCTCAACATGTGATGAAACGACAATTGGCTACATAAATGAGAGAGGGGAAAGTGTGTCAATTAAAGATATCTAAATCCATCCTGATTTGGGAAAGCACTGAGGCCTGTGTTATCTGAGCAGGGCCCCCAGAGGAAGGAGCTAATGACCTCGCAGACGGTCGAACCAATCGATGGACAGGTTCAAAGCAGCGGACACAGCAGCTCTACTTCTATACTTAAAGAGAACCTCTGATGTTTATTACAAGAGTGCCCTGGATTCTATGAACAGTTTGCTCCTGGCTTTGAACTGAGTTTGAGGTCATAAATGTTATATATAAGTAACAAAGTTTTTAGAGCCAGACGTTTGCATTTCCAATTCCACTTTTACTCCTTTTTTTAACCAAGGATGAGCTGGAAGATATTCGGTGAGTTGGGATTTCAAATTTGAACCACTAGATGTCTTTATGTTGTACAGACTGAACCTTTAAAGAATAAACTCCATCTTATTTTAGGCCCCGTCCTAAATGAGACAAGATTATATGTGTTTGCAACTGTATTTGGTCATTTAGGCAGTGTATCCACATGGATCTGGCCTTTAGGGACACCATAAACTATCTGTAGGAGCTATTTCTCCATTTTCAGTTAATTCTTAGAATTTAGTTTGATTTGTTATTTAGAATAAGATTTTTTTTTAGTGATTCACTTACTTAATTTTAGCTTGGGATGTTGGTGTTACACAGTATAAATAGGGAGGTCTTAGGTAGCTCATTATGCACGTGGGTGGTCATATGTTTTTTTTTTTACCAGTTTGCAGTTCTTAGTCACAGTCACAGTTCTCATTTTTCAGCCGGTCAATCAATCAGTCAGTCAGTCAGTCAATCAAAGAACAGGTGCAGGAATCAAAGTGAGAGCAATAGAAGAATCCTGTGAAGCCTGTAACCTGTTTGTCTGAATGGAGAAATAAAGCAAGCAACGAACTGTATTTTGACTTTTTGTACTGCGTAAGCCAGAATCCACAGGGCAGCAGGTGGCTATTTGAGTTAAATTCAGCTTTTGCTTTGATCACTTCTTTAGTTTTTTTAATTTTGAATTTTAGTTTTGTACAAATAGTCACTAAACTATCAGTGGAACATTTTCAAAACTAGGACCTTTTTGAATATTGAATATTACTATGTCTACAGTAGTGCTGCATGCACTCAATTTTAAGCAATTAATTTAAAAATATTTCATGAAAAAAAAACATGTCCATCATAGGGTAAGGTATGCCTTTGAGCCTAAAGCACCAAAACTCTGAAAGTAGGGAATTGTTTTTTCTGTGCTTCATTGCTCCTTTTTTTTTTTTTTTTTTTTACAAAAGTTAAGACTTGACCTAGTGTGTGGTTCAAGATATTTTAGATTCAACTGAAACAGCAACCTGGGAGAAAGGAGCATAATACCAAGTCAGGACTATATAGATATCTCTATTAGGATCGACAGCCTTATCTCTGTTTTTTATGGTAAATGGTAAATGGCATGTAATATATACAGCGCCTTTATTCAAGTCAGGAGAGTTGACCAAAGCGCTTTACACTACATTCATTCACCCATTCACACATACACTCACACACTGATGGTGGCAAGCTACACTGTAGCCACAGCTGCCCTGGGGCTCACTGACAGAAGCGGGGCTGCAGTACACTGGCACCACCGGGCCCTCTGACCACCATCAGTAGACACTATGTAGGTTTTGATGCAAGTATTAGCATAGTTTGAGATCCACTATATGATCATTAGGTCAATACACAGCACTTGGTTAGTAACGATGCTCCATGTGGGTTGTACTTCTCAAAACTTTGCAACCTGAAAGGGTCTGAACCATCACTGAGAGAATCATGTGACCCAGAGCTCCAGTTAACAGCAATATGAGTTTCCCTTAAACCAGAAGAACAAACCCTAAAAAGCCGTTGTTTAGTGACACAATTGATACAGCACCTACCTGATCAGGCATACATTTGATTCTATAGCACACATTTACAGCATATGTCATCTCAAGGCTCCTTACAGAGAAAATTTATTAAATCATGCTAAAATCAAGTTAAAAGTTTTCTGTCAGCTGAATGCATCCAGTCATTGACTCTGCAGCAATCCCTCATACTGAGCATGCTTATAGAAGCAGTGGAGAGGAAAAACTCCCTTTTAGCAGGAAGAAACCTCCAGCAGAACCAGGCTCTGTGTGAGCGGCCATCTGCCGAGGCCATCTGGGGTTGAAGGAAAATGTGGACTTGTCTTTCCAAGTGACTCAGTGACTTCTCAGTGTGCTGGTCCAAAGTGGTCTGCTATCAGATTCATTTAGGGAGCCCTTTTTGTTTTCTGACAGTTTAGTAGTTCCAGTTACTTTATAGGGCACTAAACCTGGAAGTTAAAGAGATGTTATGTACGTTTTAAAAAAATATATCTTTAAAAAAGCCTTTTTATTTAACCCTTTACAAAACATGATTTGATTAGCAGACTGACACTCCAGTAATTCAGCACTTATGCTTATAAGCTTGTAGCCTATTTTGCTGAATTTACTTCGGGTGAAAAGTTCCCTCGCTGTTTGGTGGATGTTACGTCAAGTGCGTCCATTTTAAATGGGTCTGATCTAGAAAACAATCGTATCATTATATTCAAGATGGACTTTGTGAATATTCAGAATTGACCGGCATCCAGCTCAACTAAGTCACCAATGGTAACTCCACGCAAGGTGAAAAAAACGTTTTTTTTTTGTTTTTTTTTAAAGCCACCTGTGGCAGAGTCATTAGAAACCTCTGTAATGCCTCTTTAAAGGCTAAAAGTGAATAAATGTCACACAGGGCTGCTTTAACGTTTCCTCTGTGGACTCATATGCTTACATCTTATTACATATTTTATGACAAATTCTCTCTGCAGAGTGGGTCTTCTGCAACAAATCACACATTAATAGCTGGACTCATCATTTCACTATATCAGAACCCATAGCCGGTAGTCATATCTCATAAAATCTTCAATGAAGACGCCTCTGAAAGAAAAATGAAAAATGATTTGACATCCACCTTACTTAAACACTGCTAAACAGGAGTAAGAAGCTAAACAGGAGTAAGAAGGTAAAAAGTGAGACTTTAAGTTGCTTCTATTAATTGTTGCTGATTCATTTTCACACGACTAACTGGAAGTATATCAGTGTCGGTTTTGCGAGGTATTATGGTAATGATGCATGTTCAGCACTGAATTCATTTTTTAAGATTTTTTTATTCGTTTTTATCTGAAGCAGTCATTCAACGTGAGGGTAAATGCAGAATGTTTTTAAATACCTTATTAATTTCCTATTTCATTGGCTGCAGTCACACAATTCCTCGACTTTCCCCCTTATTGGATAAATAGCTCAGATTTAAGCTACAGACGGTCATCTTTGCCCTCTACCGAGGAGGACACTGTTCTGTATTGATGCCTGATTTAAGTGTAACAAAACATTTATTAGCAACCTCTGACTGCCTCATTCTTGTTTTTGATATGCTTCTCTTTTAAATCTTCAGACATAGAAATCAACTGCCAGCAACAACACTAATCACAAATGAATAGACAACGATTAGAAAGATAATTTTCCTTTTTTCTATGAAAGAATTTTAGTTGCTTTTCTTGTATAAAGACAATAAAAAACATATTTAAAAGCTTAAGCACTAGAAAGTGTAATATGGTTGAGTAATAAGATGCTTTATACCTCAAAGTGTTTTTAAAATTTTATTCTGTTTAATTTATTTAAAAATTATCGATTTTTATTGCATACTTTTTTATTTTAAATAAGATAGAATAGAATAAGTATTTAGAAAATTCATATTTGACTATCTTATTTCAGCTTGAGAAATTTTAAGAAGATGCTGATTTATTTCTTATGCACATTTACATTTACATGTCCTCCAGAACAGGAAAGGAAATGACTGGGAAAAAAACAACCTTTAGTTAAAGAAAAACTAATGAATAAATTTACAGCAACCTAACAGGAAATTGCTTTTCTTTAGCATCCAACAGGATAAACCTTAGACCCAAAAGAAAAGAAAAAAAAAAGGAAAAATAGCTAAATGCATTCTACCAAGTTGTTAAAGACAGACAGTCAGGGCTCCCTGTTATTTCAGTTCATGAGGGTTGGGGGGCTGGTAAAGGACCTCAGAGACCCAGCTGGCGGGCAGGGACAGCCAGGCAGGGTAGGGTCTATGAACCCATCCCCTCTAACACATGAGACATCTGACTGTTATCAAGTCCTGGGGGATAAATCCATTACAGAGAAAGGCAGTAAAGCTGATTAACTCTCTTCTGTCTCCACCGAATGAGAGAGAAAAGCATTGCAGAAACGCATGATCAAGTTTGAAATACTACACCCCGTGACGTTCACATATGCCCTTTCCTTTTCCCAATTTAAACAAAAAAAGGTCTGCAGTGTGTGTTGCATAATCTGCTTTTTTTTGCTCCTTTGTCATTTTCCAGCAACTTGCAGCAGTAAAGGAGAAAGGAAGAGCACTTCATTACGACTTATAGATACAAGCTGCAGTTAAACAAACAAAACAAAAAAAAAAAACATACTCCCTGTTTGAATTGTCCAGCTTTTGCAGATAATCTTGAAAGAGATAGAAACAGGACTGTATTGTATATTAAACTGCACCTCCTGCACAATCTGGCTCTTATCAGGACAGATGCATTTATCTGTCCCAAATAAAGGATAAAATATGAGACTTTATATTAGAGCAGGCTTTAGATTGAACCAAAACAATAGGAAAATCCTTAAAAAAAAAAAAAAAGTGACATCAGGATGAAGCCCCTCCTCATAAAACTCCCATCAATAAAGGTCAAACCCGTGGGGAGGGTTAGGAGGATTAACAGGATGACATGATGGATGGAAAACGTGTTTAGATTTGAGATATAGATAAAAAATGAACTATAATAAAGCGGAAAAAGTCAAGGGCACAAACAACAATCACATGTCCTGTATTTGACTTTTATGTTTTGGGTCAAAAAGGGAGGAAGCCCTACAAATTACCTGCACCAACCCCCCACTGACCCCATTGCACCTCCTCCCATGACCAGACTGTCTGATTCACATAAACAACAAATAAAAAAATTTTAAAAAAGTACACATTTTGCAAGGGCCTACAAAACGACCAATCACAGCATTTTAGTAAAGCACTATCACAGTCAGTGAAATGTGGGTGAGATTGTGTGATGGTCTGGGGGAGTTCTTCATCTTCAGGCTGCAGCCTAACACTAAAATGAACAGTTAGACTCAAAAATCCTCCACTGTGGTCAAAATAAAATGATTCAGCAGAGGAGAGACTAACTTCTGTAAAAGCCTAACTTCCAGTTAGGTGGCAGCTCATGGTTACAATTTAGTCCGCCTTTGTATAGCTTTTGAGCTTAGAGAACATTATTCCAAAACTGTTCTTTGTATCAATCTAGAATTACTGACTGATATTGAAATATATCTGGTGATCTCAAACATTAAGTAGTAACAAAAGAAAAACAACAGATGTTAACAAATATATATCCATCTATGCAATGCATCAGTAGGTGTTGGATTGTAAACACATAAAGGTGCAGAAACTTTAAAAGGTATAGTGGAGGATTTTCACGAATTTTTCACGAAAAGACCCGCCCGCTCCACCTTAACAAAAGAAAAAGCACATGCACAACCCTGTACCCGCTCCCAAGAGAGAACGCCTATTAAATGTATGTGAGAGCGTGCACAAGCCCATTTCTCCTCGTGCACGCTCTGTTTAAAAGTTGCTGTTTGCATCGATTTGCAATTTGTTCACTATGTCAGACTCACCACCGGTAAGTGAAAATGGGGACGAGCACGTAGGACACCCTTACATAAACAGCTCACCAGAATGATTGAAACTTAGGAGGACCATTTATTTAGATGATCCACCCGGAAAAAGAACATCCTCCAGTATACCTCTAAGTCTGATATACAGAAAAAACAGGGCATCCAAAACCCCACTGAATTTTGAAAATGTTCAGCGTGGAAAGTATAAAGCCTGCAATTTTCTGACTTTGTTAGTTCAGCAAAGGGCAGTGATATACTCCACACTTCATAAAATATTCATGTTCTTGCATGACTTGATGTACAGATCTACTTTTATGTTTTCTAGAACTACTTAAAAGCTGCTGTGTTTTAAAGTGGGTCTGTATTTGAAGCTCCATCAGAAGAAAATTAAAAACTATATTTGGGGGCCCCCCCATCTGCCCACCCATCATAAAACTTTCTAGAGGTCGGCCCTGCACTGAAAAAAAAAATCAAAATCTAGATAAATATTTTTTTCTTAAAATAAGTGTGTTTGTTCTTGGATTGAGGAGGTAAAAGACACATTTTGCCCATGGAACAAGACAATTTACATTTAAAGTAAGAAAACACTATTGCATTGTCTTATTTCAAGTGCATATCATCTAATTATCTTACTGTAAAAGTAAAAATACTCATTACATAGGCAAACTATCTAATTTACCAACTCAAATTAATGATAAATACGCTTAATTCTGAGGCATTTATACTTATTTTTTGTAGATGTTTTTTTCCAGTGTGGCTGCCAGAATTATACATTTCTATGAAACACCGACCCGTACCTTGAGGTAGTCGTTTTCAGATCTCAGTTCATCTATCTCCCGCAGCAGGTCATCCTCTGCTGCAGCCTTGCTTCCTGCGCTGCTGGAGGCTTTCTGCGCTTTCTGGGGCCCCTGAGAGGACAGAGCCCCCATCGGCTGATCCCGGTCGCTAGAACCGGTACCGGACTCTGCGTCGCTGGCAGGTACCGGCTTGTGTTCGTCAGACAGCGGCTCGGACTCCGACAGGTCGGAGCTGCTGTCCGTCTGGGTGACCCGGCCGAGGGTGGCCCCGGTGGGTACCCTGATCGGGGATCCATGGCTGAGAGGCCCCGCGGTGGGTTTGCCCTTCTTGCCTTTGCTGAGGACCGGGCTGCTGGTGCTGGCGGGTTTGGGCTCCGCGGCTGCCGCAGGCTGCAGCACCTTGCTGGGCTTTTTCGCTGCGGGGGACCTGGTGCTACTTTTCGGCGCGGCTGGTTTCTCTTTGGCCCCTGTTATGTTGCGCCTGGAGCTGCGGTTCGGATGCGCTGTGGACACCGCGGCGGACTGATGCTGCTTGCTGAGTTTCGGGGATTTGGGGACGATGGCAGGTGGTTTGTTGGAGCGGGGGTGCACATCCTTCAGGAAAGGTCTGGCAGGGGAAGGCGCTCGGTTCAGCCTCTTCTTCTCCAACTGTTGGCTCTGCGGCTTGGAGTCAGAGCCATTGGAGCTCTCCATTATACAGGAGGATGATGAAGGAGGCGATCAATCCACGGCACCGGGGGGAGGCTGTGACGCGCGCCTGAAGGGAAACAGCCGGGTTGATGTGCCTTCTTCTCCCTGATCGGGCTGAGGATGCGCATCCTGCGGCGAGCTTCGTTTTTACTCCATCATTCAGCAGGTTGTCATTGTACTCCCCTCTGCCTGTGGAGCTTTCTGAGGAAACACCGCAATAAAGGAGATGGGATTACCGGCAGGTTGCATCTGCAGCCCGGGCTGCTTCAACTCAACTCTTCAAGCCTCAGAAGTGAGTCGGAGCCGCATCACACCTCCTCCTCCTCCGCAGAAAGGCTCTCCATTCCTGTTTCAAGCGCACCGGTCCCGCCGTGAATAGCACTCCACATATGTGACAAAAAAATAAAAAATAAATAAATCTGCCACCGCTGCGGTGAGAGGATCGACGCCCGTGGATTCCTGCGGGGCGCATGCGCTGCTGTGCGCTCTGCTGCGCATGTCCTACAGGCTGCTGGACACCTTCTCTCACGCTCCAATCCCCACCCTGTTTATGGACATTATAAAGGAAACACCTCTCTCATAGAGTATTAAAGTGAAAGTTCGTTTTACGACTTTCTAAACTCTCCAATAAATGGACAGAAAGCTGTGGTTGATTTCAGGAACCAGAGTGAAACCGAATCATTATTTGCTGCATGTCTTTCTACAACCGTAGTACTTCTACAGAAATGTAAAATTGGCCTAATTCCTCTTTCCATAACAACCTAAAGCTCTGTAAAATTAAGTGGAGTTTCTGTTAACAGCTATATGCTCAGTTAGAGCTAGACCTGGGCTTTGACTAGGCCATTTAAACAAATTGGTAATTGAAGGTTGTTTCTTTTAATGTCTGGCTCTGAATGCAAACCTTCATCCCACCGAGCAAAAATTGAAATCATAGCCAATTTTTCTTTTTTTTTTAATTGAGCAGGTAGGTGAGACATTTTGCCAATGGAACAAGACCATTTACATTTAAGATAAGAAAAAATGCGATTGCAGGCTCTTATTTCAAGTGCATTATATCTAAATATCTTACTTTAAGTGTAAAAATACTTAATTCCTGCTCAGTTTAAGGCTAAATACACTTATTTCAAGAAATTTGTATTAAATTTTAGATCGTCTTTGCAATGTAGTCTCCTGTGTTTGTATTCACTTTGACCAGAATCAGAGTCAAGTTCATTGCCATGTTTGCACTCACAAGGAATTTGATTTGGTGTTGATGATGCAGACAAATAAGCCCTCCGTAGAGGGCAAAGACCTTGTTGATGAGGCTGGTAGTTAATGGGAGGAAACTGTTCTTGTGGCGTGAGGTTTTGGTCTTGATGGACCACAGCCTCCTGCCAGAGGGAAGTGTCTGAAATAGTTTGTGGGTGGGGTGTGAGGGATCAGCCTGCACCTCTGAGGCGTACAGATCCTGGAGAGATGGAAGATTGCAGCCGATCACCTTCTCAGCAGACCGGATGACACACTGCAGTCTGCCCTTGTCCTTCCTTGTTAATGCTTAACTGAAAAGGGCATCATCAGTTCTAGTTTTAATCCATGTTGTCTAGAGCATTTTGTTTTATTACATTTCTTATGCCATTTTGATAAAAGCCTCTTTTTTTACATTTGCTGTGTCATTTACAAGACTAAAAACTTCCCTAAACAGGACGTAAAACTATGGTCTTTTCAAGAGATTTTCCCACCTGAGTTGTGGAATTCTGCAGCCTTTCCAGAGCATCTATTGGCCTCTTGGCTCTTTCCATCTTAATCTTCGTTTGTCAGTTTAGCTGGTCACCCATGTTCTGCTATGTTTGCTGTTCCACAGACATTTTAATATTTGATGCTCAAAGCTTTCGTGTGTGCCGTTTTAGTTTTCATGATGCCGTTTGCTCACCAGCCTTCAGGGTACAGCTGTACCAAAGTGGATGGTTATAAAGTCAAAAAAATGTCTGAATACTATTGCAGAGGGAATTTCTGATTCTTATTTGCCATTTAAGATGTTTTAGTTTTAACTGTGATCCCTTTCCATAGGGGTAACTGACATATCAGATTTAAGACTTTTCATTGACCCACCACTCTTTATAATTGTCTCAACATATGCTGTTTTTCTTTCAGAGATAGAAAAAGTACATTCACGCTTTAGTAATAAATATAGACATCTTTAATAGCATTTCATTAGTTCAAGAATGCCACAAGTTATAAATACAGCCAATCCCCTTTAGTCCACTCAGAGACTGGTTTGACACAATATAACAGACATTCATCATAAAGGATACTCATTGCAGATACGATGCAATTCTTTAAATGTATAGTTAAAAACAACAAAGTAGTAAAAGGGTTAGTGCCAAAACATCTAGAGGAAGGTTCATTCCCAAACAAACAGCACAATCTGAAGAAATGCTCACACTTCCAAACATGTGATGACAATCCAAATGTTCTCAGATAATCCCTGCACAAAGGGTCTCCTGCTGGATGATAATCTCATTGCTTAAATGTGCATAGGCGATACTATCAACACGTTTCTGAACATTTAGTATTTGTCCAAAGAACCAATGCTTGTTGATTCTGAAAAAAACAGAAAACTTCAGTTGAACATGTCAACTAATATTAGATCCAATTCTTTTCAGTGTCTTAAATGAAAACTGAAGATATTGCGAAAATTTCTCAAATAAAAATAAACATTTAAACAAGCCCTTAATTTTAAACTTTGAAGAAATGCAAGATAACTAAAGGTCTAAACGTGTTCTGTTATACAAACACTTCTCTGTGTAAAAGGTGAGGCTTAAACCGGGTTGAGTTAGATGCAGTATACAACTTCACCACTAGATGTCACAACATCCAACGTGATGCAACTTTAATTCATTACGGTTCAAAATCAAATCCAGACTGTGCAGCTCTGAGCCAATCCAAGTTTCCTGAGTTATACAAACAATAACCATGTCACCTTTAACCTTTCTCCTCCCCTCTTCCCTCTGCTGTTGCTGAATTCAGAAAAAAAACATAAAACAAAGAAGTATTAGTAACAAGAAAATGTAAAACCAGCTGGCGTTGTTATTGTCATTTCCCTCAGGTTAGCCAGCATCACAAAAAAAAAAAAAAAAAAAAAAAAAAAAAAAAAAAAAAAAAAAAAAAAAAAAAGAGTTCCCCTGGTTTGCACAAAGATGCCCAAGACTACACTACCCATAATCCCCTTGCATCTACATCCCACACAGAGCGTAGCCACTGCTGAGACAGCTTCATTTTCATTAGTGCCAAAGTACAACGCCTGTCTTCTGTTTTCCTGCACACAAGTTTAAACTTTGAAAAGTGCAAAACATTACAATTGATATCAAATTAATTTCCACATTACAGCCATTTTAATACTTTAAGGTAATGTAACATAAATTGATGACTCGTATAACCTTCCTCTGTCCAAATAACCGCTAAACCTCATCCAGTCACTACAGCTACAACTACAGCTACTATATTTATTTCCTATTGTGCTTTTTTTTTACTTTAAGTCATTCTGTCAGTAGGTAAAACAACAAAAGTCCAAGAAAAATACAAACCTGTCTACTGTACCAGGAGACATGGAGTTTGAAATGAACTCAGGAAATGTGAGAAATCATCCCTTTTGTCAGCAAGTCTTAAAACTAAAAGATAACCTCAACTCAAAGGATTTTAAACTTAGTGAGAGGGACGATAAAAAGGAAAATGGGAGAGAAGCTGTGAGGCGTCCAGTGATTCCCTCTGTTAGGAAGGATCTCCATCTGGAAGACATACCTAGGTTAACCATCCAAACAATGAGGTAGTCTGGGTCACGTGTAGACAGAAGGGTGGTAGGAAGAAGATTCTCCAGGCTGAATTGTTAGTGTGCTGCAGCTTATAGTGTTCAGTAACGCAGGAGAGAAAGCAACAGAGAAAGAGTAATACTGCTTATTTCATGCATCATCACAGCAGCAGGTGACAATTGTAAAGTGCTGCTGTGTGCTGCCACCATGTGGTCATGATGGTGCGCTGCATGTTTCAGAGAGTGTCTGCTTGAGATGGGGGGGTTTCAGCAACAGCGCATCCGGGGAGGGGGCAACTCCGGTGGCACTTCAGGTTCAGGCTGCAGAGACAGAACGCTGTTGGAGAGCTCCTTGTTAGGAACTTCAAGAGGCATCTGAAGGATCGGGGGACAAGGTCACAGAAAGGAGAATTAGTGAGACTAAACTTGCATCAAATAATGGCTTCTTAACAGGTTTTCTGTGACTTTAATATCTAAAAGTACAATTCCTAAAAAAGAAATTAAAGAGTGAGTACCTTTTTAGGATTCTTTTAATGACCCTAGTTTAAAGGAGGTTCTCAGAGGATTTAGCTTCAATAAAATGTGTTTTTGTTTTTTTTTTAACAAATCTTTAACTTAAAAGATAAAGGGACGTTTAGGTATAATAAACAAATTCATGTAATAATCAACAAATTCACGTAATAATCATGTATAATTTCAACAGAAAATGTCTTTTAAAAACCCCAAAAACACTAAAATTAATGGAAAAAAAATAAGTGTCCCGTTTCACATAACCAATTAAACATAAGGCACCTCAAGCTTATCATTAGCTTTAATTAAAATATATTACTCTATTTTTTGTCAGGTCACTAAACAGTACTTAGGTGCGCATCAATGCTCTGCTCAGGCCGCTTGCCTAAAAGCTCACCTATGTACCTTTAGAGTGTTATATCTGAGTGAGTCATGTGACTCCGAGCAACGCTTTACAGCAGTCTGAGCTCCCCTTAAACACGGCCGCTAACTAAGCTAAGTGTTGCCTGGCGACCAAACCTATTCAGACATACTTTTGCTTCTTTAATGTAGGCTTTATTCTAGATAAATGTGGCTTTGCCTTTTCAAATAAAAACAATATCTCAATCTGGTCCAAAGCGGCTTATGAAGACATGGACGAAATTTGGATTTAAGAAGTGGGGGGATGCAAGTATTTTTTAAATATAACTAACTTCAGGGTGTTTTACCATCCAATAACAGACCCAATTCAGTGGCGTATCAGATATTTGTAAAGTGAGCTTCTCAGGAGTGACAGGGGTGACAGCCAATCACATACACACAAAAAAAAAATCAGGAGCTTGTGGGCAGTCCAAATTCAGGGAAGCGGGCTTCAGCTTAAGCTGCGGTTTTCCGGGTCCTAGTCCTCGATGATTGTCTGTGTACTGTAATGTGACATTGTTTTTGGACAGTAAAACGTGCAGGGGACCAAAACAGACGTTTCACAAAAACACAGGGGACAAATGTGTAAAGGCAGGTCTACCTCTACCTCTATCCCTTTCTACTCGTTTTTGTTGAACATAAGAAAAGATGTTCAGTATTCTTAGCTGTAAACTGCATCTCCCTCCCAAGAAAAACAATAAAAAAAAAAAAAATCATAAGACACTAACCTTGCTAAGAATGTCATCAACAAGCTTAAGGAAAATCTCATCCACATTAAAATTATCCTTGGCACTGGCTTCACAAAAGCGCATTCCACTTATTCGAGAGGCAAACTGTAAGAGACAGAAAATGACAATTCAGGAATTTCCCTCCAGCCTCAAAGAATCTGCTAAAGCTGAGGAAAAGCATTAGCATGACAGACGTATAAAGCAGGTCAAGGGTCAACTCATCAGCCAGTTCAAACGAAAGAAAAGATTTTACTCTAGACCAATTGGTATTAGTGGTCTGAATGTGTGACCCACCCTCTCTCCTTGTTGTCTAGAGATGATCCGATCAGTCTCACAGTCCAGCTTGTTCCCCACTAGCAAAAGCTCTGCTTCCTCTGAGGCATACTACCAAGAGC
Organism: Cyprinodon variegatus; assembly: GCF_000732505.1. Lineage (NCBI taxonomy): Eukaryota > Metazoa > Chordata > Actinopteri > Cyprinodontiformes > Cyprinodontidae > Cyprinodon > Cyprinodon variegatus. The sequence goes on from NW_015150706.1 coordinate 1,017,108, forward strand.
ATAGAGGAAAACCTATGTTATTTAAATCAGCTTTTACATATATATAATTTTTTTTTTTTTGTCGCTCAGGCAGCTTCAGAAAGTTTCCCCGTTCTTTTCCAAAAGGAGGTATCAGAACACAAAGCTGCTCTTGTAAAAAAAGAAAAAAAAAAAAAAAAAAAAAGAACACCCATTTGCTTATTAAGAGACTTCTTAGGGCGATAAGTGGTTTTATTTAGAGGTGTTCATTTAAAGGGGAACAAATGCAGTTTTCTAGATATATTGGTAATTTATAAAATATAATCTGTGCAACCCAGTTTGTGTTTTTCTTTTTTTGTTCATTACACAGTTATAAGGTGTTAACTAAAATCCACTGAGGTTTGTGTGGATAGTCACTGAGGATAGCCACATGTGAAAAAAGAGCTGCTATGGACGAAGGAGCTTAAATATAACCATGAAGTCATCAGTCTGAACAAAACAACAGGGATATGTGATTCAATCAGTCCAGTGATAATTTAGAGAGAGCCTCAGCACACAAAGGGGGAGGGACTTCTAGGGCCGGGCTGCAGTGTCCCTTCATAACGCAAAATGTCCCTAATAATGCGACACAATATTAGTAGGGCAGCAACAAACAATTTATTTACAAATCGATTAATCGGTCAATTATTTATCGATTATTAATTGGACAGCCAAAGATTCCTTTAAGAAGAATTTTTACAAATATAAACCAGGTGAAACCCAAACTTTTCTACTTGTGGAGTTCTGGATAGAAGATATTGACAGACAAAATAGTTTTTTTTAGTTTAGCTTAGTGCAAAATGTTGACATATATTTGAACAATCTTGGCATAATTACTGCTCTACGTGGGTCGCTCTGTCAGCTAAAGGCACGTTTTAGAGTCCCCATAATCCAATTAACGATTGATTACTACACTATTTGACGAATATTTCAATAATCAATTACACCGATTGTTTCAGGCCTAAATATGAGACACACATTTGTTTGTTTTTCAGTTATTTACCTTGTCTATCATTTTCATCCATTTAGGAAGGTCCTCAAAAGTCTCCTGTTTTGTGATATCATAAACCAGCACTATTCCTTTGGCTCCTCTGTAGTAGGCTGATGTGATGCTGTTAAACCTCTCCTGGCCTGCAGTGTCCCTGCAAAGACAAAGATTGAACCCAAATTATCAACTTATCTGAATTCTGAATAGAATTGAAAAAAAAAAAGTCTTTGAATCAGAAATAATAAACTTTAAATTTAACAAGATTTTCTGTGTATTTATTGAAAAAAAAAACAATTATGCAAACTTGATCTAAAAGCAAACACAAAAGGTTTCATATCATTGTTAAAATCTTTTCAATGTTCTGTGGTATTTTCTTGCATTAAAAACAGCCATAACATTATGATCCTTCCTTAGAAGGTACATTAACATTTTTTCTTTTTTTGCAGAACACCATGTACTCATTGCCTTCCACTTAAACTTTCAACAGGATGTGTTTGTCTACATCATAAGATCCTAATAAAACACATTGAGGTTTGTAGTTTTACTGTTAAACTTTGGATTTCAGCAATGCACCGTACAAAGAATTTGTGGTGGCTAGAAGCAACATTCTGCTGAAGGCATGGAATTCTCTATACACAATAAAACCCAAGTGGTAAAATAACAGTAAAGAGTTAAAACTGAGGCTGAGTTTTCAATTTCCACAAGTTTTCACCCACGGTTGTGTGTATAAGCAAAAAAGAAGATCAAATCTTTGCGATCAAGATGTTATGGCAGAGATAAGTCAGCTGTTAACAGATTGATCAGAGGAAAAATACAACAACAAAAATCATTAAAACAATATGTGCTTTATTTCATATTTAATGATTTTAATGAGGATCATCTGGGTCTAAATTGGAAACAAGACGAGCAGTATTACTTTACCTTCAGCCAGCTAGTTTCTCCCTTTTCCCCAGTGAGTCACAGTCAGGCTTATGAGCAGGAGAGTGGACAGAGACAGCAGCAAATGGAAGGGTTAGGTGAGACAGGACACAGCTGAGGTGGAGCCTGATGAGAGCTTTTGAACACCAGAAAATACACAACCACACACACCTGCTAGGCGACAGCCTTCCAGATCAGAAAGAGGACCAGGAGGAGTGAGGAAAAGCATGATGGTGATGGAGGGCGGGTGTTAGTAAGGAAGACAAATCTGCCAGTCACACAAGCAGTGAAGTTCCCACAAGCTAAGCACATTTACACAACAAAGACATCCTAAAAAATTGATTTTGTTCAGCTGCAATTTTTCTGTGGGTTTAATTCTTCACTTGTCTTCACTATTTTAAATGTAGACTGTTCTAAGTTTAATTATCTAAAGTCAAAAAGAAAACTTTGAGGATTTAGCATCTTCACTTACTTGGATTATTTGCATATTTTTTTGTCCCCGTACTAATAAACAAACCTGTCTCAGAGGTCTACACTCTCAGCCTAACGACTTGTTATTCAGACACAGAACATTAACTCTACCACTAGAGCTAAACATGTGCTAAATATGTCAACTCTAATAACAGGAGTGGTTTAATGCAGACAAAAGAGCCCCAGAGGTAGTTTTTATTTGATCAACAGATAGAAAATGTATCAAACAGGCTTCACAGATCAACAACAATTTTCTATGATTTCTTTTTTAAGGTTTAATTAATTTTTTCCTTTATAATTAATTACATCCAAGCCCTTTTTGTATGCATTATCTCCATCAGCAAATCCAATACTGCAAATGCATCAAAGTTATTTATTCAGATAGAAAACTCAAAACAAGAAGAACTGATCACTGCTGTTGCTGTAGCAGCTAGAAATGTTTCCCACAAGAGTAGCTGCTTTTGCACAAAGAGTAACAAGCGATATACCTTGTAGTACTTAAACGTGTGTGGAAGCTTTGTTGGGCTTGTGTTAATAACTATCTGGGTCTTTTATTAGAGTAAGAAATGCTTATACTAGCTAATAATTAGATAAATAAGACCGTCATTAGTGGTTGACATTTTAAGAAATTACTTTGTTTTGACACTTTTCCCAGTGTTTAAAACATGCAAAATGTGTCGTTACAGAAAGTTGTGTGTGGTTTGATATAATTGCATTTTTAATCTGAAACAAGTCATTTGTTGTGGATTTTTGTTTTTTGACTGGGACAAGAGCCCAACAAGTCCTTATGTATCTGCCAGGTTGTGTCTGTTGGACATGAAATGAGGGCTGGAAACTTAACATCAAAATTATCAATACTTGTCGCTGAAGGGCGACAGTGGCGTCGGATGTTGGAGTTTGCCCTGAAATCGAAGGGTTGACTGTTCAAGCCCCGGCCCTGACTTTCAGTGTCGTTGTGTCCTTGGGCAAGACACTTCACCTGCATTGTCTACTGATGGTGGTCAGAGGGCCCGGTAGCGCCAGTGTACGGCAGCCCCGCTTCTGTCAGTGAGCCCCAGGGCAGCTGTGGCTACAATNAATGACCTTCTGCTCCTCCATTAATGAGGGGATCCCTCGGGCACGTAAAAAGTTGCCTAATTCCGTCATTTTTCAACAATGTGTCACTGGCCTTCTCAAGCAACTCACATCTTTGTCAGTGAAGCTCTGTGCTCCCACATCTCTTCCTTTATGGTGCCCATCTACAATAAGATCCAAAATTCTGAGATTAAAGTCAGAATCCTGAGAACAAAGTCAGAATTCTGAGGAAAAAAGTCAGAATTCTGACTTTAATCTCAGAATTCTGACTTTTTTCTCAGAATTCTGACTTTTTTTCCCATGTTAAACTGAAATAAAATTTAAAAATTAGTTAAACTTTTTTTTTTTGTCAGTGGTCCTAATCCTCTTCCGTAGAAACAAGTCATTTATTGTGGATTTTTGTTTTTTGACTGGGACAAGAGCCCACTTTTTTTTTTTTTTAAGTCCCTATGTATCTGCCAGGTTGTGTTTGCTGGACATGGAGTGAGGGCTGGAAACTTAACAACAAAAGTATCAATATTGAATCTAAAATGGCAAAACAGTGAGAAAAATAACCCTGCGTCACAAACTCAGTCTACAATGCATTTATCCTCAGTATCCAGATGAATGTTATCTAGTTTTTGTAATTACTGAAAGTAAATCCATGAAAGTTTGGTTTGGAGCAAAACAAAACCTAACAAAAGACTTTTTGCTTTTCTGTCTTTAGGCTACTATCTGTTTTGTTCCATTCAGGAGAAAGTGTTTTCTTCTTTTGTTGGAAAAGTTGGAATTTTTTTCACCTTTGTTCCAATACTTATAAAGACAACAACACACAGTGGTTCCATTTAACTACATAATTATATATGAGGTATTAATAAATCTCATTAAGCTGCTCTTTTTGCCAAAGAGCTGTGTTGATTTTACAGATCTGTAAAGGAGAGCTCTGTGTTCACGCCTTGAAGCTTTCTCTAAACTCTTTAAATAACACTTCAGAATGTATATGTATTAAATAAGAAAGAGATGAGATTTCTGACATAAATTGCAATCTTACTCAGACCAGAGAAATTGCTTAGTTACAGAAGTCAGCGCTTACCAACCGAGCTCACTTCTCCTTGAATCACAGTTAAAGAAGCAGTTTATACAGCTTCAATACGCCACATCATCACATTATTACATCATAAACGTTTGTAAATGAGGAGACATCCATGGCTCCAGCCTTATCCAGCTATTACTCAGTGTCTCAGATAAAAGAACAGAGAACTCGCGGTTAAGAATGATCCAATCCATCTGTTACCCCCATTTAATTTACAAATCTCTGTTATGAACACAATGACGATGATAACTATATATCCTGACAGAAGAAATGTTCTAATTAGATAAACTAGTTGGGGAAACATTAGTTCTGACATGTAACAGGCAGGTATTATTAGGGTTTAACAGACTCACACATCATCAGTAAAAATAAATTTAATAGATCTTAACACATTTGCTTTAGCAAGAAGCAGGCTAACTGACACCCGGTTCTACGCTAAGATGAAACAACTTTTTTTTTCAGTCCATTTATTAAATAATTTTTTTTTTTTTAAACACACTATTCATGATTACTTTCCAGATATTATCTGGGAATTTTAGGATCAGATACTCTTGCTGCCTTATGTGACAGACCTTTTTGCGCTGCAGCTCAAACTTTAAAGTTCGCCCAAAGAATACGTTTAACTCTGTTAAGTATAATTTTAAAACCACACATTTTTCTGGACGTGTGCAAATAGTTATCTGTATAACGAAGTTTGCCCTTCTTCTAGAGTGTAAGCTGGCTTAGCCCAGTATGCCAATAAACTAGACAGAAAATGTAACAAGCAACATTTTGGAGTAGAGTCCAGTCAACAACTCACCATATCTGTAGTCTGATCTTCTTTCCTCTTAACTCAACCGTCTTGATTTTGAAGTCAACACCTTCCAAAGGAAACACAAGGGTAAAAATAAAGAAAAATACCATCATTTTTTCTGTTGATCTATTTTTTTTTCTTTGACTCTTTCAGTAGCAGGTTTAAAGTTTCCAGTTATGGAACAAAGTTCCCTTTAAAGCTTTTCATAAATATCCTTAAACGTTTTCTTATTTTCTCCCATTAAAAAAACAGACCTCATTGTACTTTGTTAGGATTTTATTGGATGCAGGAACATATCTAAGGATCTGCAGTGAAGGCTTCTTTTTACCATTTTGATCTTTTAATAGAAACATGAACATTTTCAAAAATCATTGGGTTATTGAACAGAGTAAGTCCACCTGTATGACTTCAGAGGTTTGCTGAAGAACATTAGTGATCAAAAAGCAAGATTACAGCACACCTAAGCCATCAGCCTAAAGAAAAAAGGAAAAATATTGAGTCTTTTAGATACACAACTAGATGGGCTGTGGTAACGATCGAGCAGCGGCGAAGATTTGAAGTTTAGGATGAAAAAAAATCTGACAGGAAAACTGGCAGTGTACTGCTTTTAGAAACGGCAAGAAGAGAGCCTTTTAAGAAGGTACTTTTTAGAAGTCCCATTTGCATTTTGGTAAAGGCCATGTAGAAAAAATGCAAAGCTTTGCAAATGAAATTTCTGTTTTAACTGCAAAGCATTGCCTGCTGCCAGAAAAACCAACAACACATGGTATTGATAATAAAATATGGTGGCAGTGGATCACTTTTCTTTGGAGCTAAATACTGCGCAATGCCTGAAGCAAAAAGTATGCAAAAGACTAACAACTGGGTTGGAGACTGAGCCATCTGTCGAACAACTATAGTGAACAAGAATCTAAAGCTATAATGGAATGATTCAGTTCACAGCATGTCCGTGTGGTAAAAAGACCAAACCATCATGTTCCTTTACTAAATTCAATTGAGAATGGGTGAAAACCTTAAAATGTTATGTTCAGACACTGCAAACCAACAGGTGACATTTCATAAACAGAATAGACTAAAGAATAAACCTTCACTTGCGCAAAGCTTGAATAGAGATACTATAATTATTTTATTTTTAGTAAATAATTTGGAAAATGTTTTAAAACATTTCATAATCAAAATGAATACATGCACCACCCCCTCATAACCTGGGGTTGTCGAAAGCGTCAGTACTCAGAATTTTATAGATATAAAGATATGATACCAATTTGGTATGGTATAGATAGTTAAGAAAAGCGTTGTTTACATATTTTTGCTATAGTTCATTTTAGATTTCTGGTATTATTTATTTTGCACATGAAACGGCTGGGTTTTTCTAGTTTAATTAATTTTTTTCATGCCTTTGAATATTTCCTTTTTTTTTAAAATCCCATTGGTATTAGACTTGGTATCAAGCATCAAATATTATCCTGGTGATCAATATTGAGTTTGAAATGTTTGCGTCATGACAACCCTGTGATGGAAAAATTCAGTTGGCTAACTACATAAAACCCCTATAAATTAAATTACAAATTGAAGTTGCAATGGGGAAAATATGTGAAGAATGTCCAAGGTGTATAAAAATTGTATTTATATCAACTGACCTTACTGGTGATTGCACAGTTTCTACCTCTTTAGTTAAATAACACGCTGCTGTCATTTTGCAATAACGGATAGTTTTCAAATATCCGTTATTGTAAAAATGTCCATAGTTGTATACTGGTTATTCATTCTCCAGGTGCACAGTTTTATATTGTTACAACACTTTACAGTACATTATTTTATTGTTTAGCTTCTAACTCTTCATTATGTTATTCTTGTACATTTTTTCTAAAATCCACATTTGTGTGACCATTTTTTCTATAATATTTTTGCTGCTATAAACACCAGAATTTCCCAATTTAGGGACAATTAAGGGATTTTCTATTCTATGTTATTACTTTTTACTGCATACTTAATAACAAAATTGCTATTATTGATGAAAACACAACTTTGTATGAAAAACATAGAAATATCCACAGGTGGCCTGTGCTTAGAGGAACATTATATCTGTGAGCTGCTTGGTCACAGGAATGACAGGGAACAACATGGAGCTCCATCATAGCAGCTGCTTGTTTGAGGCTATTTTAGGACTGGGCTTTATGGCTGGATGGGGTCCAGGTCACAGGACTGTTTACAACATCAAACAATAGAAATATGCATTTATGTTTGATTACACAAACGTAAAACATCATTGTTTGCAAGAAAACGTCACATTTGAAAGTATAGGATTGGTTATAGTGAGTCAACTGGACCAGAGTCGGTTAAATAGGCTCCAAGGGGAACTATAATTTAAGGAAATATTTCTATCTTCATATTAATTCGCACATAAAACACATTTTATAACAGCAACTGTTACGTGAAGAGTTTATTTCGAAAAGCCAACATGGAAACTCCAACTTTAATCGGTTACTATGTTGAAACTTTGTAGTTCTTAATCATTGCGGAGAGTTAGCATTAGCTCTGCTGAGGAAATAGCACTCGACTCATTCCATTAGAGGTTTAACGGTCTTTTTCCTCCAGGAAGTAGTCGGGTCCTGTTTTTTCTGACCAACTAAAACTGTCCAAATGAAAAGCAGAAAAAAAAAAAATTACTCCCGAACCTCACCTACTGTCGATTTGCATGACTCGCAGAAAGTGTCGTCGGTAAACCTCTCCATGAGGCTGGTTTTACCAACTCCACGGGAGCCGATAATTATAATCTGAAGTTTGAAGTCAGCGGGTCGGGGAGGCATCTTCCTGCGGCGGGATTGAGCTCCCAGAGCGGGGGACGAGTTAGCGGCGCCCCCGCTGCCACCGGAGGAGGCGGCGGCGGCCCTCCGCGGGATGTCATATCTTGGATCCATCAATGATTCCTCATTTATGACAACAAACGTATCATGTGAACAAACATAAGCTGAAGTACCTCCAAATTAAATTGCTACTTTCAACTTTCTATGTTGTCCGGGGAAGTTAGGGAAAGTTTGGTGCCCGCTAATAGTTGTTGTTGTTCAGCCATTAGAGACCGTGAATGCCGTGACGTCATTTCCGTTTCCCAGACCCTTTTTATCCAAATATTTACATTTTAGAATATAAAATCGAACAAAAAGAAATAATAAACCACAAAAGAGTCAATTGAATAACTCCTTTTTTTATGTTTGTAAGATGAAAAATTTAATGAATGTACCTCATATGCTTTTAGTTGTTTTATGGATTGTAAATACAAAAGCAAAGGTGTCTAAATATACCTATGTACATTTTTTTTTTTTGGTTTATAATATATGTCTTAATTTTAGGAGAACGTTTTTCATTTAATAATTTTTGGTCCGGGGATGTATTTGCCTTGCCCACTGGGTCAGAGGGCCATGTCTTTTGATGGATGGGGAGAGTGGGTGCTATCCTAGATGGAAGTCTGCTTTGACAGCTTGGTGCAGGGATGGAGATGGACATGCTGCCCCTGTCATCAGCACACATACATACATGCATGCTTAGTGTAAAGTTAACAGATTTATCACAGGTTTATCCAATTGCAACTCCACATAGGTTACCCTTCATACTTTAACATTTTCCTTTGGCTATTTTTGATTAGCATGGTTTGCTGACTGCACTGGACTTGACCTGTTGTTGCTCCAAACCAGCTGTGTCAAGTAACGAATTACAATTCGTTACTGTACTTTTTACTGTACTTTTTAGGTATCTATACTTTACTCCATTACTTATTTTTCTTCCTAGTTCTGACTTCTACTCATTACATTTTCACACAAGAACCTGTACTTTCTATTCCTTACATTTTTAAAACAAACATTACTCATTACTCTTGGCTTTGGTTTAATGTTTATAAATATTTATGTCACATCATATGCGCCATCCATTGCAGATTATTGGCACCATCCACATCTAGTGAAAACTAGTGTACTGTAACTGGATGAGTCATAGAATGCAAACACTCATTGGTTAGCTAAAGGAAATCTGGCTATTTTTTTAAGGTTACTTTATACTTTTATACTTTAAGTAGTTTTTAGAGCAAATACATTTTTTTTTTACTTGAGTGAAGAGGTCAAGTTGATACTTGAACTTTTACCAGAGTGTTTTTAAACTGCAGTATCTATACTTCTACTTAAGTAACAAATGTGTGTAATTTTGACACCACTGCTCCCAGCTGGTCTGAGTTATTTGCCTTGCTTCCCTCCTCAGTCATTCTGGAGCCAAGGTGCATCATTGCTGTAAGTGAAGTTTAAATCTTGCAGTTGCAAAATTTTTATAATTTCAAGGGAAAATTGCAAGTAAAACACAAATTGTACTAGTGCAGCTTGTTGATTTTGAGGCAATATTGAGTCGTGATTTACTTAAAAACTCTGCCCCATGAAGGTAACCCCCTATTCCATGTGGTATGGTTAAAATAGCTGAGGAAAGGTTACATAAAAAAACAAAGAAACATGGAATGTCTTACTTATCAGATTAAAAGAAATAATGTTGAATTTTAAAGTTACAAAAAATGTGAGATTCCAATTTTAGTTATTTTTTGGAGAAAAGCTTAGATCACAGAAATTAGCTTCCTTACCTGAAAGAGATAATCTGGCACTGAGGGTTTTTTATTTATTCCTAATGGAACATTTCCTTAAGTCACCCCTCAGAGACCATGCAGACCAGCTTTGATGTAAAGTTCTTATCACTACAGTGTTTTAAAAAAAAGTGTCAAAGTAGTACAATATTTAAATATATTTAAGTTCGCATGTTATGTGAAAGCAACCTGAATAAACCCTAAAGGTATTAAGCTCAAGCTACTAATAGTGGAAGGATGTTGATCCATTTATACCTGATGGTAGTCTTAATACTTAGTAGCACAGTGATGCCCCTGAATATTTTTTAATTTATATTCATCATCTGTTTGGAAAATGATGTGATATTTACGGAAGAGGATTAGGGCCACTGAAAAAAACAAAAACAGATTTTTTAATTTTATTACAGTATAATATGAGAAAAAAGTCAAAATTCTGACTTTGATCTCAGAATTCTGAGAAAAAAAGTCAGAATTCTGAGATCAATGTCAGAATTCTTAGATTAAAGACAGAATTCTGACTTTTTTCTCATATTATACTGTAAAAAAATTAAAAAATCTGTTTTTGTTTTTTTTCCTCAGAATTCTGACTTTAATCTCAGAACTGTGACTCTTAATTTTGGATCTTAATGTAGATGGGCACCATCAAAGAAGACGTGGGATCTCTCAGCTTCACTGACAAATATGTGATTTGTTTGGGAGGAACAGTAACACATTGGTGGAAAATGACAGAATTAGGCAACTTTTTACGTGCCCAAGGGGTCCCTGGTGATGCTATTTCATTAATGGAAGAGCAGAAGGTGATTAAAACAAGAGAGTTAGTTTAGTCTTTAAAACATACTTTGCCACGGCTTGATGCTAACATGTTTGTTAGCTATCAGAATTCAGTCGGGATTCTGAGATTAAAGTCAGAATTCTGAGATTAAAGTCAGAATTCTGAAATTTAAGTCAGAATTCTTAGATTAAAGTCAGAATTCTTACATTAAAGTCAGAATTCTGACTTTCCCCCCATATTAAACTGAAATATTTAAAAATCTGTAAACTTTTTTTATTTTTTCAGTGGCCCTAATCATCTTCCGTAGATATGCCTTATCTTTATTCATTTCATTATTCTTTTGAGTGTGTGATGTTGTCTCGCTGTAATGTACTTCGGTCAGCTCTGGATGTCAAAATGTGCTTTATATATTGACTGAAAATTTTAATTCATAAGAACAAAGAATATACATTTATTTTTCATGAACCTTGTAATGGCTAAAATGGGCCTGGAATCGAACTGTTTTGCAAACGAAATGCATCCTAACAGCTGTTTGTCCTCCGCGGCACCCGTAGGCTGCGACAATGAATGACGTTTCATTAGAGGAGGAGTTCCTGTTAATCCAAACACAGACGAGAGCAATATTCACGGGTAGTTATCGATACCTGGACTATTATACAGCGTTGACTCTACCGGGATGGCGGCTCAGAAGATAAACGAAGCCCACGAACACATAGCAAAAGCTGAAAAATGGTGAGGAGCGACATAAATGAGGCTAATGGAGTCTCTGTTTATGTAGCTAGCTGCTGTCAGGCCACTGTAGCATCTTTAGCACATTAAACTACGACATTGATTTAGCTTTAAAGAATCGACACGATCTCAGTTTATTTAATATAATGTCTTGGTCTGTTTCTAATTAATTCGTGTTTTTAATGTTGTAGCTTAAAGACGAGTCTGACCAAGTGGAAACCTGACTTTGACAGTGCGGCATCAGAGTACGCCAAAGCAGGTAAACCAGACCCAACCCTGTTTACTCAGAGAAGTACGGCTTTTTGTAAGAGTTTTACCGCATTAAGTGTAAATCTCCTGTATTTTTAGCTGTTTGCTTCAAGAACGCAAAGCAATATGAGCAAGCTAAGGATGCTTACCTGAAGGAGGCGGAGTACCACACGGAAAACAAGACGTATCCTGTCTCTGCAGCACTCAGCATCTCATTATAAACACATGGAGCAATGTTTAGACCATTTACTGTCTAAAGTGGATGTGTTTTTAAGCGTTTATACTGTTTCATTCATCCTCTTGGTTGCAAATATCTATATAGAATAACCAAAAATGACCTAAACAAGCCCTTTTTATGCCTTTTTGTTAAGAGAAAGGCGGCATAAAGGTTATCCTCTAAATGTGATCTGAACTCCTGTCACACGTATCAACCTTTACAGAATCTCAAACAGCTAAGGGTTAATTTTCTTTATATTTTTTTCACTTGGAATTCACCAGGATCCAAATGTCCTTTTAACCTAAATAACAAACCTCCCATCTTGGACCTCAGAGGTCAAGCAATCAGAGCACCCTTTGCAGAGCTCCATCAAATCATCAGTCTATGACAGGCCACAAAATAATAAGACTGCACTATATTAAACTATCCAAATACTAACTGTATAACAGATATTCTATTACAATCTCAATCCAGTTTGACCAGCTGACAATAACAGCGCTTCAAAGATAACTGAGTGATGGACAGTTGTGTTTTTTCAGCATAGATTGAAATTATCTTTATAGAAACTACAAATCTTCTAATATAAACAATCAGCTTTAACTAGTGTTGCACTGATACTGATAATGGTGGTATCAGTATCAGCGAATACCAACCAATAGGGCACAGATACCATTTAGAGAGCCGAAAGTTTATTCGACTATTGTCACCCATTCCAGGTAGACAATGAAAATTTCTACTGGATTCACTTTGTATTAGTCTATTTCCTGCTTCATAAAGATAGACAGCAGCTTGACAAAGCCATGATATTATTTTACATCCAAGTAGTATGCAGTTCTTCATATATACACACATACAATAAAATTGGTATCGGTATCGGCCAATACTGCACAGCCGGGTATCGGTATCGGGGCCACAAAATGGTATCGGTGCAACGCTAGCTTTAACAACCTGTAATACAGACAGTATGTTTGTTACCTTTTTATATTCAATTTCTGGCTGAACTTCAGTAATTACACTTTAAAACATGATTGAATGTAGTTATTTAATTGGATATTGTCTTATGTTAGACCTATTTTTAATATAAAAACTTCTACTCTCGGGCTCCTTTTGTGTGAAGAAGTGAGTTCCTTCTTTTCATCTGTAATTAAACGGATTGATATCCAAGTTAGAGTATAATACTCTTTTTAAGCAGGAACTGTTTTGCATTTGTTCTCAATGTTTCCTTAACTTGAGCTTCAGACTGTTTCATGCTGCAAAGTAAGTATGTTTTAAAGCTGACTTTTAACCAGTTGCAAACAGGAAACTAAGGGTTTGGCTCTAATTGTCCTCTTTCTTCAGGGCTATTGAGCAGGCCGGGATGATGATGAAGGTAAATGGTAAAGACTTTATAGATCTGCTCTGAGGTGATATTCCTGCAGTGTTAATTCGTCTGCTGTGTTACAACAGGAGCAAAAGAAAATGCCAGAGGCCATTCAGTACATAGAGAAAGCCTGTATGATGTACATGGAGAATGGGACCCCCGACACTGCTGCCATGGCCTTGGACCGGGCTGGAAAGTAAAGCAAACCTTAATTTCTCCAGAGAAAATGATCATCACCATCATTAGATGATAACCTTTGTCCTATATTGTGTAATTAAAACCACACTCTTTAATGCAGCGTTGTCAAACTGTGAGCTGCTGGTTGTGAATTTTGGGCCAAAGCTTAAAAAGATAATGTGTAAGAGTTGCTGTTATCTTATTGTGAATTGAGAAATCTTTCTCCTTCATTACCTCCTCCCTTCTTGCATTTTAATGTCTCTGGCTTCATCATCTTTTAAGATCTCTTTTTTTTTCATTTTCTTGGTGATGGTGAAACCATTTCTTGTGATGCTGCAGCATGCAGTAAGCACTGCCCCTCATTGTGCTGCAGTAGTGCAGACTTTCAGTCTCCAAATGATCTTCACCACCACCTCTCCATCGCACTGAACTGCCAGCCAGAGGAAACGCCTTGTTGTTCCACTCCTTGGTGTTAATTTATCCCATGCTGGCGTCTGTACTTTCATGATTGCAGACTGGCATGGCGCTTCACATGTTTATGTAAAAACTAATTTGAAATTCCCTACTTATGGAAATATATCTGATTATTAGTGGAGGTAATAATACACTAATAACAAAACATATTTAAATGCAGCCATCTATTTCAGGCAAAAAAGGGGAAAAAACCTTTACACAATATACCTTTAACTCAACGTTCCTTTAATGAGATGCCAGAGTGAGCTTAGCTTTCAGAGGCTCTTTGGAGCCTAGAGTGCTGCTCTGCTGACCGTCCCCAACCCGTTTCTGTTTCACTGCCATGCAGGAGGTTGAATAATGTTTTTTTTTTTCCTATTTACAGAAACCACCTGCTCAGCTCATTGGCAATAAATAATAATAATTTTCATTGTAGTTAGAAAATGTTATTGGTCTCATGTGACTCAGGCATTTTCTTCCACACTGTTAATGTCAAACTGGACTTTAATAGTTTTTTAATAGTTTCTTTCTTTACTCTCACCTGAGCTTTGAATCTCTACAGCTCCTCCAGAGTTAGCACAGGCCTATTTTACCTTTTCTTTAAGATCGAAGGTTTGCAGCTTTGAAATACTTGTTTGTTTTCTAATGTTGGTTTAAACAATGGACTTGGGTATCTTCAAAGACTCTGATATTGTTTTATAACATGTCTTCCTTTTTTTATACTGTATAATGGCCCCATATTTCATTTAGAGCTGTCAGGGCAAAGACGACAGAATATAAATATGCAACACTTAGATTTTCTGATTTTTATCAATCAGACATTTTCAAAAACATTTATCCCTTGATGTCCGTTTCACAATTCTGCACCATTTTGCTATTGTAGATCCTATAAAATCTCATTGACATGCAATAGTGGGTTTACAATCTAGAAATGAGAGAAAAGCATAGCGGAGCTTTGCAAAATATCATGGCTTTATAGTTTCCAACTCTTTAGCATCAGGAAAAGAGAAGATCACAGTTCCCTCTTAACTAAAACACATTCTTCCTCCTCAGACTCATAGAGCCCTTAAATCTGGAGAAAGCTGTTGATCTGTACCAGAAGGCAGCAGGTGTTTTTGAGGTGAGCATTTCATTACATGTTGAGTAACTGAGCTTTAAGTAATCTTTCTATTAATAAATAACTTCTTTGTATTATGTTTGCAGAACGAAGACCGTCTTCGTCAGGCAGTGGAGCTGCTGGGCAAAGCCTCCAGACTCCTTGTCAGGTTAAAAAGGTGAAGGAATCTGGGATCATTTAGTTTTAATTTTCTTCCAGTTTTTGTAAGATAATTAAAAACCATAAATGTGATCATGAATGAAATATAAATGCTTATTGTTCTGCTAAACAGGCTGGATGAAGCTGCAGTCGCCCTGCAGAAAGAGAAGAACATGTACAAAGAGATCGAGAACTTTCCCATGTGTTTTAAGGTGGGTCAGCTAGGTGTTTTGGTTCTAAATGATAGAAGACATTCAGGACTCGTTCTGGTCCATATATGCTCTGATTTAGCCAAACAGTTTTTTAACCACTTTCTTACTCAATCAGCCCATAATAGTCTTAACTGGACTATTTTACTTCTCTTGGATAGAATGTAAAAAAAAAAAAAACAGGGTGGAGCATAATGGTTTTTATGAATGTTAATTCTGTGTCTGATCATCTGAATGATGAGTTTCTTCAAGCCGGACAAACATTCATTATGTCTCATTATGATGCGAAGGTCCAAAGTTTACCCTCATAGACGTTTAACCATCCAACCGTTCCTCCATTTTTCTGTCCAACCTGTTGTCTGTGGGTCTGTTCAACCCGTCTTATGCCCAACCATCTGTTCGTTTATTATTTCTGTTTTTCACTTTGCCCATCCAACCTTTCTTCACTCTATCCATCCATTCTGTTCTCCATTCACCCATACACCTACCGGTATATTCTGGCCATCTATCTAAACTCCATCTATCTATCTATCCATTTTTTTTCATGCAGTCATCTGCCCACCCATGGTCACATATTTCATTTCTACTTTTGTCATCCGTTCATCCATCTTGTTTTTTCTTCTCTTCATCTTCCGCTCTGCCATCCCTCTAGCCATCTATCTTTTCATAAATTTGTCCATCCTTTTCTCCCTCTACTCATCATGTCTTCTGTCGTTTTGTCCCTCTAGCTATCCTCTTGTCCCTTCGTCCCTTCACCTCCTTGTAAGTTGATCCATTCATCCACTTATTCATCCTGTGGTCTGTCCATTTGTCTTTTTGTCCTCCTGTCTTTCCATTTCTGTAGCAGTCCTTTGTCCCTTTAGCTGTCCCCTTGTCTCTGTGATTATGTCCCTTTATCTTTCTATGTCAGTCTGTTCTTTCATTTACCTGCTATCTGTGCATCGTTGTTATAAATCCATCCTTCCTTCCTTTGATTAAAATTTCTGCCCTGTCTTTAATGTAAACGTCCTCTTTTAAAATGACTCCTGTTGACAGAAAAATCTGGGAATTCGATCTCGTAAATTTGAGATTCTGAAATGTGTAGGAACTCATTCTATAGAGAACAAAAATACAATAAGCTGTGCAAGGTTTTGTTGTGTAATGAACTATAACCTCAGGTCAAGCCTATAATGAGGAAAACAGGTTTTTTCATTTACTGAACGGCTATTCTGATTTTCTAGAAAACCACCGCTCAGGTGTTGGTCCATCTTCACCGAGGCGACTTCGTGGCAGCGGATAAATGCGTGCGGGAAAGTTACAGGTACGCCGTCGGCTCCAAATCCCCCCTCACCATCTTTAACATTACTTTCTAAACTGAGGGGCAGCTTTTATAAAGTACTGCTTCTCCTCCAGTCTGCCGGGCTACAGCGGTAGTGAAGACTGCGTTGCCATGGAGACGCTGTTGCAGGGATACGATGAGCAGGATGAGGATCAGGTCTATCGAGTCTGCAACTCTCCTTTACTGAAGTACATGGACAATGATGTGAGTACTCATAAAATAGGATAGGGACTAGAAAACATTCATACAGGGAGAACTTTCCAAAAAAAAGTTTCTACTATAGTCAAGTGAAGAATAGAAGAAAGAAAATACAGTTTTAGAAATACTAATCAGAACACAAATCTACAAATCTCTGTGAGACGTTTGTTAATCTAGATGGACAGACAGCATATTTGCACATCCATAATTGAGTCTTTCCACAGATTAAAAATTAGATCTAGATGTGGACTTTGATTAGGCCATTTTTGCACATAAATATCCATGTTTTATGTAGCTAACTGGGATGGAGATTTGTCCTCCAGCACGATAACGCTCCTCATTTGGATCATTTAATCTTAATTTATGGAGCTATTCATATTCACACACATGAAACACAGTGGGCTTTACAGAGGTTAGAAACAGGAGAAACTCTAGAGACACACATGCAATAAAATGTTCAAATTAGGTATACAGAGAGATTAGACAAATGATTATAGTGACAATAATATATGTTACATTCATGCTGATTTTGAGCAGTTTCTTCATTAGTCAGTTAATAACATGCAGCCGTCATTTTGCACATCTCTGATGTTGCTGCTATTTTCAAATATCCATTACTGTAAACATGTCCATAGCTGTAGATTGGTTATTAATTCTACAGGTGCACAGTTTTATATGGTTAAAACACTTTACAGTACAGTATTTTATTGTTTAACTTTTAACTTTTCCCTATTATGTTATTCTTATACATTTTCTAAGGTCCACATTTGCGTGACATTTTTTTTCTATCATCTTTTTTTACTGCTGTAAATATCAGAATTTCCCCATTGTTGGAGGATAAAGGGAATTTCTATTCTAATAAAATAAACTGAACTGTTGAAGACATTGAGGTGATCAGTGTGGAAACAGATAAATATTGTATATTAGGGAAACTATTAAAACACCAACATTGAAATCATATAGATTTAAACGGTACAAAGGTACCATTTAAGCAGTTTTTCTCATGTTATGAAACTGGCCCATATACCAACCTCTTTATATGAGGCTCTGTGGCCTCCAGTAGGTTTTATTCCAGGCTTACACTGTATTAATCTAAACTCCAACTTTCTGTCAACCTGAACAACTAAAAAAACGGCATCCAAGAGCACGATACCTTTACCATCATGTATCACTATGATCACTGTGTGTTCAGGGCGCTGTGTACGTCCCTAAAGATCTCCAACAGATCCGTGAGGTCTTCACAGAAAAACTGAGCTGTAACTGACATCATCTGGACTCTAAGCGCCACACTTTTCTGATTTTTATTGCTGAAATGGTTGAAAAACATGTATCATTTCTGCTTCACCTAAGAAGTGTGAGCTTCTTTGTGGTGTTTTTACTATAATCCTTAAAATCTGAGTAGAATGTGACTAAATGGAGAAAACGTTTGCTAAGCTTTTACAGCATTAATTTAAAAAGTTGTCTCGTGTAGCTGGGTAACAAAATATAAATCCAAGTGCCAATGGTTTAATGAAATAAAAAGCTTATTTCTCTTTAAAAGCCGCTCTCGTTTATGGCTTTGTCTGAGAGATGAGAGATGTTTTAAATTCCTGTTCTGTGTTCCAGTATGCCAAACTGGCCATTTCACTGAGGGTCCCCGGAGGAGGAGGAAAGAAGAAGAAGGCCGCCGCTTCACAAGGGGGCGCTGGCGGGGCGCCTGCAGCTGCAAAGGATGAGGAGGAGGACGAGTACGAAGGCGGGTTGTGTTAACCTCAACCCATACTGTCCATCACCACTTGAACGTCGTCTGTGTTTTAAACCCTTTCAGCCCAAAACAGCGGCCTGTTGCATCTTTAACAAGCTAAAAAAACAAGGGAATAATAAAAACCCAACGGTTTAAACAAGTGTTGCAGAAGAATGAATATTAAGCCTTTAAGTTTTTGTTCATTGATCTGCCTGGTGTGTGAACATGTTCTGTTATGTGTCGTCTCAGTGGAGCTGTACATTTAGCTGTTATTGTTTGTGGGTAGATTTCTAAACACCAGTTCCAATCATAAATACTCTTAACTGCGATTGGACCAGCGAGCTGGACTTTTATTTGTACAGAGATAATTTATTCAGTATTCACTGCTGCTGGGAATGATACCGACTCTATATGCAATCGGACTGGCATTAATGCATGTTTGAAACAAAGAGAAATTATCATGAAACATCCAAAGTAACTATTAATAATCTAGAACAACCCTGTTGTCTTTAGCTTCAGTGACTGGAAAATCAATCAGATTTGATCCAAATGTTCCCCAAGTTTGATCTTCTACTTCACAGCATATGTTACCCTAAAATAAAGATGTATAGATCAGAGTATATCGCCTTTTTTTTTTTAAATATTTAAATAAGAGCAAGTTGTATTGAGAACAATCAAAGGGACCATAGATTGATTTTTGTGTCAATGAGTTGTCTGTTTAGAAATATTCTACTAGGCCTATTAAGATGATAAAGTGGTTGTTTACAGTTTTTTCATTTATCCTATTTCTCTCTAACCCAAATTCCCAAGTGTTGCAACTTCTAAATAAACACGTTTCATGGCCCTCGATGCTTTCCATTTGTCTCTCCTCCATGTTCCTGCTCTGACTGGAACATGTTCTAAGTCTTCACAAATTTGAACCTCAACATCAGCCAGAATGGCCTCAAACAAATCTGAAATGACTTTGCACCTTCCATCTTTGATAAGGCTAATACTTTCTGTCTGTGAAAGTGATATCTAATGTGAATGCATGTATGCTGCTTTTGTGATACCTCCCATCCCAAATGACTGCACTGATCCATTGGGACAAAACATCAGCTAAATCGAGGAACGTTTTTTTTTTTCTCTGACTTGTTCATCGAAGATATTTTAATGTATGTATGAATGATCCCATTAGAATAAACATTAAATATTTTAAAGGTCCCAAATTTTTAAGATCGTTTATTTATTGCATGGGATATATATATATATATATATA
>NW_015150707.1:0-3253 GCF_000732505.1 Cyprinodon variegatus
TCCCTGTTCTTCCTGCAATTCTATCGGTCACCCCAGCGCCTTCTGTCCATCAATTCCTTTTAAGCCTAGCACTCCTTCCCTCCCTCCTTTGCTTCCTTCTACTTCTGGTCCGCGCACAGACTCCAGAGGTAGAAAAATTCAGGTATTTGACTCAAAACCCATCTGTAACCATTTCAATGAAAGTTTCTGCTCTTTTCCTAAGTGTATGTTTCCCCACATTTGCAGCTTCTGCAAGGAGGCTCATCCGAAATTAGTCTGTCCCCGCTGTGCTCGCTTCATAAAAAATCGTACCTTCAAACCATAGCAGCCCGTCACCTTTCCACCCCTATTATTATTTCCGAGTTATCATCCTGTCTCCTTCATCATCCTGACCGTACTTTTGTTAACTTCATTCTTTCAGGGTTTCACGTAGGAGTTTATAACCCCCCCCTCTCTCACCCACATATCCCCCAAATTTCAATCTGCTCTGAAAGAACCAGATACCGTAGATCTACTTCTTCACAAAGAAATTTCTAAAGGGTTCATGATCGGTCCCTTCAAAACCTCTCCCTTTGTTCCCTTCCGAGTTAGCCCTCTGGAGTAGCCACCAGGAAATATTCTTGGAAAAAGAGGCTCATTCTGGATTTATCCGCCCCCCAGTCTGGTCACCACTCCTCGATCAATAGCCTCATCCCGTCTGCCCCCTTTTCCCTTTATTACGCTTCCGTGGATCACGCTATTCTTCTGATCAAACGCACCGGCAAAGGAGCCTGGCTGGCTAAAGCCGACATCACCGATGCGTTCAAAATCGTCCCTATTCATCACTCCCAGTGGCAGCTGTTTGCTGCTAAATGGAAATCCTTATTTTATTTTGCCGTCCATTTGATGTTCGGGTGCAGGAGTAGTCCATGTCTCTTTGACAAAATCTCAGAAGCTCTATGCTGGATTCTCCTCAATGTCACCCATCTTCCATGCGTTCTTCATCTCCTGGATGACTTTCTTCTTATTGATCCTCCCTCTAAACTTCCCAGTCTGTCTCTTACCAAGCTAAAGGAGCTCTTTTCCAGCCTCGGTGTTCCCCTGTCTGAAGAGAAAACTATTGGCCCCGCAACAAAAATCGAGTTTCTCAGCATCGAACTTGATTCAGTGGCCATGATGGCATCCCTGCCTGCAGATAAACTGTCTCGAATCCGTGAGATCTCTTTTGTTCCGCATCAGTCGTTTCTAAACGTCAATTGCTCTCCCTGCTAGGTCATCTAAATTTTGCCATGCGCATTATTCCTCAAGGTCGCTCTTTCATTTCCTGTTTGCTTGATCTGGCTAATTCTGTTCCCTCCCTCCTTGATCAGGTTACTTTGAACGAAGGCTGCCGTTCCGATCTTTCCTTCTGGTCCAGTCTGCTTCTAAATTGGAACGGAAAATCATTTTTCTATGATGACATTATTCAATCTCCTGACATGCTGCAATTTTTGTACGGATGCTGCCCCATCCGTAGGTTTTGGGGGGTTCTTTCAGGACAGGTGGTTCGTGGGTTCATGGCCTTCTTTGTTGAACACCCAATCATGCGCTCTGTGTGAGGTCTACCCCATAGCCATAGCTTGCTGTCTGTGGGGCCCGCTTTGGGAAAGAACACGCATATCCGCCTACTGTGATAACATTGCAGTCGTTGAAGCCATAAATAAAGGTCGCTCCTCCTCCCAGTCTCTCATGCGCTTCATTAGAAGTATCACCTGACAAGCAGTCACTAACAATTTCATCATCTCAGCGCGTCATGTTCCAGGCCATTCTAACACTGCTGCTGATGCTCTCTCTCGTTTCATTTTTCAGACTTTCCGTCATCTTTGACCTACCTCCGATCTCCATCTGACCCCTGTTCCTCCTCTAGAGGAATTCACCCTCAATTGACTCACTCTCTTCATTCATATCTACTTTCCTCCAGCTTCTATGAAATCTGGTTTAGCTCCCTCTACCCTCAGAACCTACAACTTTGCATGGCAATTATTTGCAAAATTCTGTTCAAGTCTCCAAATTCCCCTGTATCCTTTACTCATTACTTCTGTTATGGCTTTCATCTCTTACTGCTTCGATAAACGCTGCTTCAAATTATCTTACATTCGCAGCTTGTTAGCCGGCATCAATTACTTTTCCAAATACAATAACCCTAATTCTTCTAGTCTTTTCGCCGACTACTCCATTCAGCTTCTCCTTAAAGGTCTGGCTAAACATTCTTCTGGTACTTCTGACTCTCGTAAGCCTATTACTTTTCCGATCCTTAGGAGACTCTTGTCCTCACTTTCTACTAGCACCTACTCATCCTATGTCAAGTCTCTTCTATCTAGTTCCTTCTTATTGGCCTTCTATGGCTTTCTGAGCCCGGGGGAATTCACTCCTTCTAATAGACACTTTAATCATTCCAGAGATTTGTCCATCTCAGATATTCGTTTTTTACATCAACCATTTCAAATTATCATTGAAACATTCTAAAAGTAAAGGCGCTTGTTCAATTTTCATCGCACGAACAGATGGCCCCCTTCTGTCCCTTTCTCACCATGTTCGATTTTGTTCAAAGATGACACTCTATGCCCTCTCATTCTAAAGCACTCTTCATTACACCCGAGGGTTATCCTATATCCACTCGATGGTTCCTTCATCACCTCAGAATACTTTTAGAATCATGTGGCCTTCCCTCTAGTGGGTATTCCGGGCATTCGTTCCGGATTGGGGCAGCTACAACAGCAGCTACTCATGGGGTTTCTGAGGCTTCCCTCCAGCAACTGGGCCGATGGTCATCTTCGGCCTATACCTCATACATCCGCCCAGAACTCTCATCAATTCTTGCAGAGCAGCGCTCTCTCTGCCTCTAGGTAACTCTAACACAAATACTGGTGGTGGTTTGAACTCATTCTCATCATTTCCTGACCTAATTATGACCATCCTCTAACTCATTTTCCTCTACTCCTACTCTTATCAGTTATCTACATTATTCCCTGCTTTCTGCAGTCTTCCATGCTGTCTCCTTGCTATATTCATGCTGTCTTCATTCTGGCTCGTATCTGTGCAATCTCACCTTTTATGTCAGGCATTAACAATGCATTCTCTTGTGTGTCACGTCGCGTCTGGTCTGCGTCTCGTCATGCATCCTTACGCATTCTGCCATGCATTCCCTGATGCATTGTCATACACCCTGTCTGTGTCTCGTCACGTGTCTTGTATTTCGTCATGGTCTTTGTTTATATATGTTATCATCTGCAAGAATCATCCGCAAGATCATTAT
>NW_015150707.1:4147-6797 GCF_000732505.1 Cyprinodon variegatus
ATATATGTTAAAACGTCTTGAGAGCTGTGCTGAACGAAATTTCTTTCACTCTGTGTAAAAAAAATGACAGTCTGTGTAACTCCAAGTCTATATATATATATATATATATATATATATATATATATATATATATATATATATATAGGCTATATATGATTCTGTATATATAATATTTTTGTGTGTGAATATAGGACAAAAAATGGAAGGTTACTCTACTTTAAGTTAATGTATGTGCAATTAGAAGGAGAGGGGATATGAAGAATAAGTTTGACTTCTTCATAGCACTTTTCAAATCATTTACATTTATGGATGTCCTTTCTCTGGTTTTATATACTGACAGGTTTATTTGATAGAGGTTTTTGTTTCTATTTATGTTCAGGTGAATTTAGTTACTTTGGAAATTGGTGTTTGGTTTGGTTGATGTTAAAGGGGATATTTCATTTGTGTTGTGAGTTCTTCAATAAACACAGAGGTACTTGAAGAGAACTGGCTTTATCTATTAAACTTGTACGCTCATATTACAGGCGTACACAACTATGTTCATAATACACTATATGTCTGTTGTATGTTACAACACTAAGTTTTTATAAAATGCACATGTGTCACCTATCTAGCTCATAGGGAACTACATCATTCAGGATGACCATTAAATTGTTCATATTATTACATCTCCCTTCTTTAAGTAAAAGTATTACACTTTTTTAAATGATGGCTCATGTACATTGAAACCTTATGAACTTACTTTAACCCAACTTTTAATCTATTGAAATTGACTTATTTTAATCTGAAAAAACATTCCAACTTTATCAAATAGCTTTCAAAATGTTACCTCATCCTGGCCATTGGAATTATTTGAGAAATATCTGCTTTGGATATAATTTAGGGATTCCTTTCGGTAGAAATGAAAGAAGATTTTGCATCACGGGCAAAGACGCATTTCTTCACCAAAACAGCTGGAAGAGCAGAGTTTGTCAGAGCTCAGCGTGCAGTACCAGAACATTGGAATTATTTTCACCCCTGCCGCTGCTGCCATGGTCCATCTGTGGTCCTGCAGAATGTGCACTGCTACATGACAGCTAGGATGGCATGACCAAACGGGACGAAGCAGCATGGCTGATACTGATTATCTTGTCTAACAGATTACAGAGCAATGATGCTATTTAAATATCTGAACCCATGAACATTTTAATTTAGTCTCGCCCCATCAAAGAAAACTCACATCCATGATTCGTCATGTTTTCCTCAGAGTTCGTTATCGTCATGAAAAAAGGGGTGTCAATGCAATATTTTCGTCAACATTGACGAAAAAAACCCTGCCCCGCACTAAGTAGTTTGCACTAGTTTAGTGAGTTCATAGATGCATCTTGTCATTGCTAGCTGAAATATCAAAGGTTGCTAGAATTTCCCAATAGTTTGCTGCCTACTTCCACTCTCACTGGATCTGTCCATCCCAGATGATCCTTGTTCTACTACAGTCCCCACTGCCACCACCACTACATTGTCTAATTGAATGGAGGTAAGAGCAAATCTGACAATAATTAAGTTGAATCATTTTGAGGTGGCTTTACTCCCCAAAAAATAGACCTAAAAATGTCCATCCTGCGAAATAAGACTGTATGAGTTCTCTCAATTATCTCCCATCTCTCTCTTTTCTTTACTATTCCTTTCCTTTCATCCAGGAAGGTTAGAAACACCAGACTAAGCCAGCTTCTCTAGAGTCGGGGCCACTGAGTAAATAGTGTCCTGCTGAATAAATATTTTTTTGTTTACCACAACAGGTCTTTAAACTCCCACATTTAACAAATGTATAGGTTTGACTCTGACTCCCATAGAATCTTAACCTGATCTGTTTTCTCCTCTCTGCTTCCTAGATAAAACCTGCCTGAAACCTGAAACCCTAAAGAGTTTCTTAGCCGGTGATCTGCCTGTCCAATCTCAGAAGAACTCTGGAGAACAATTCCTGTCAAAGATCTGCCTGCCCGCTCTCTGAAGATACTGGAAGGAAACTCTAATCTGTTATCTGCCAGCACTCAAATTAAGCTCTGCCTCCGCCTAGCCCTCAGCCTGCCGACAGCCTCTGGACAATCAAGGTCCCCCCCCCCCAGCTGCTCAGCTCAACTCTAGAACAGGTACTGCCCTGCACACTCTCATCCTGCAAAATACCTGGACCTCCACTAACTCCTCTGCCCCCCTCTGCAGTGAACCCACTCGTGACCAGTCCATTCTCTTCCTGGATCTGATTTATCTGTGTGCCTTTCAGAACCCACTCGTGACCAGACGAGTTCCCCACTGGATCTGATCATTGAATGCATACATTCTTCTAAAAATAAACCTTTGAACTTTTCTCCTACCTCTGAGTGTTCTGCATGTGGGTTAGACACGTTAAACTAAACATGACACTAAGACCAGACAAAATTTACGAGCCATTGATGAATGAACATTAAGAAATGTAATTTTTGTGGAATTAGTGCTGCTATAATCCTTTTGGTATGTTTGATTCTGTATCCTCAACAGAGGAGTCTCCAGTTCACACTGAATCGCTGTATAATTAAATTAAAATAAAAAGTAAATAGAATTTCATTTGAAAGACAATTTAAAGTACCTGAAATTAAAATAGAAACAAGATAGGAAATCACAGGAAAAATACTAT
>NW_015150707.1:8661-9761 GCF_000732505.1 Cyprinodon variegatus
TAAAGGGGATGAAAAAGTTTGTGTCAGATTGATACAAGTAATTTAAAATACTTGTAGAAGTGGAAGTAAAAGTATAAATAAATAAATTAGCTCCAAATGGCGAGTTGTTGATATAATACATGCGCAAAATAGATATGTTGTTATTACAAACTAAATAAATAGATCTAATGTTGTGTTTGTCCGGTTTTAATGTTATGTGTTTCTGTCTCTAAAGTTATATTTGTGGGTTTTTTAAGTTGTTTGTCTGTCCAAAAGATAATGAAACACAGTTTAGAGGGAGACAGCTTAAATCTGCATAAGCATGCAGGGGGGATGTCACTGGAGCGATAGCTGCAGCATTGTTTTAATTGACAGCTTTCCTAATGCGTCTGCAGGGTCTCCAAAACTATAATTTCGGAACCAAAATTTAAAATTAATAAACCCACAAGAAAATTGTTTTAGTCATGCAAGCTACATACAGGGAATAAAAAAAATAGAGGGATTAAATAGGTGGATTGTGCAAGCTAAAACATAGAAACAGCTATGAAGCAAAGTTTGGACCATAATTGGGCTCAAGGGAGGGGCCGGTGGTCACAGGGGAAAAACAAGGGGTCACATAGAAAGCACAATAGGTGCTACAACTGTTATAAGGAGGGCCACTTTGCTCGAGAATGTCCAGACCCCCACAGAGTGACCCTCCCTGTCACCAATGTTATGACCAGCACTGACGCCAGGAGTCATGTGCACCAGCAAAAAATGCAGTTAATTGTGGATCCAGTGAATTTCCTTTCTTTTTTTAAACACATCAGAAAAAACATACTGGCATTTAAACATTCAAGGGGTAGTAGTAAACAGATGTTATGCTGCAAGGGGAAGTTCTTCATCTGAGTGTAAATAGGTGTTTGAGCAAATAGGGGACCAGGAAAAAAGAGTCCACAGGAGAAGTTCTTCATCTCAGTGTGAATAGGTGTTTGAGCAAATGGGGGAGCCATTAAAATAGTAGATGTGTATGAAGCATGGGGGATATTAAATACATTAAAGGCAAAAAATGAATAGTTTTAAGAATTATTAGACAAGCAGTTAGACTTATATGCAATTCAGGAGCCTGTAAAATTTGCATT
>NW_015150707.1:12346-14840 GCF_000732505.1 Cyprinodon variegatus
TATCATGTCTCAAACATGGGGGAGTTATGATGTATATAGTATAGTTACACACACAGGTGTGTAACTACTACTACTTTTAAACATTTTTGCATCTCTCACATGTTGTAAATACAATTCACAAGGAAATCAGATAACTAAGTGAATTCTGAAACTGTTCAAATACGGAATTGTTCAAAGAACATGTAATCTGCCCAGAGCTCCTTTTGTTTTTCCCACAGGAAGGCCTGAAGCTGGAGATCGAGTGCTGATTATAATCATCAAGGGAAAAATTGGGCAGCTACATTGTTCAACTAACAACTCCAACCGCTGTGAAGATCCAGGAGAGAAACACCTGGATCCAACAGAGTCATTGTAAGCTGATTAAAGATTTTCCCCAACAGAAAGACCAGTCACCTTCACATGGACCCCACGACTAAGGTATAGATCTGTGGTGAAGTCCAGCTTCAAAGGGGTTTGGTTTTTTAGGACCAATCGTCTCAACGCTGGTGAAGAAACCAACCTAACCCAGTCTTTTAGAGTCCGGTTAGTGGGTTTTTCCTTGGACGAACTGGTGAAGATGTGAAAAACCAAAGTGGTTTTGCTGCCCAGTGATGACCGTTGGACTGGTGTTACTAGGGACTCAAACTGACTGTCTGAAACAAAGGAGGAACAGAATGGTCTTTGATGGATCTACAGCAAGTCATCCTACAGTGCCAAAATGTGGTGTCAGCATTCCAAGCGCGTTGCTGAAGATTTGAACAAAACAGACTGTTATGTTTATACTCATATTCCTACTTCTCTGATGTTTTTTTATGTTTAACAGGGGGGAAATGTTAGAGTTATGATTATAAAATGATGCTACATTTCTGTGCTGTGATTCAATCAGGAGGGTCGTAGACTTTTGTGACCTGCATCCTGCTATCCTGTGATTCAATCATTACGTCATGAGGCAAAGTGACACGGTTGCATCCTGCTGTGATTCAATCATTACTGGGTTTTCTGTTTAAGACCCGCCCTATTATGTTGTAAACTGTTAATGAAAGGCTTTGCTGTGAAGGGATCTGTGAGAGAGGGTGCTGTTTTCTGAGCCAGCAGCTTCTCTCCCCTACTGCAGAGGTTAACAACATCCCTATTCTGTGTGGACTCAGTTTCTTTTTATCATGAACCTACAATTTTGAACTTAACAGTACTTTCAGGTGGTTCAACTGTACACATGTAATCAGTTTATGTTTGAGGTTAGAGGTAGGGTATGTAGTTACACCTAAGCTAAGGGCTTGAACACGTCATTCAGAGTCTTTTCTCTTTCAAAGAGCTTTTTTTAAATGAATCTTCTCTTTTGTCTTCAGGATTTTCTTAGTTATATATTTGCACCAAAGTTATAATCTTCTTGTATTGAAAGAAGATTTTTTATTTTTTAGATTTAATTATAATAAAAGAGTGAATCAAATTTTGAATAAAACATCTTCTGAATTCAGTTTCAGCTATCTAAGTAAACTCTGGTAATTGTGAGAAAATTACCATTTTTATTTATCATGTTATTTATAAAGCAGGAGTGTCGAGCTAATATTCATATCGACCGCTTTACCATCATCAGATCTTTAAACGGTCCAGTTGCAGCTGTAGAAGTGAACATTTCGAGTTCAGCATTTCATTTACAAAGAGCAAACTACTCTGGTTTTAGAAATATACTCCTTTTTATTCTGTATTTCTGGTGACTTTGTACAATTTATAATAACATATGCCTAAAACGTCATCTTTTGGCTTCTGACATTTAGATATATGGTAGTGATGGGCCAGAATCGGGCTGACAGGCTTTGGCGCATATGTTGAAGAATACCTCTGGAAATCCAACAAGATGCACTGCGTTAACTAACCTGCATTATGCTGTTACCCCACCTAATGATCTGCCTTCTTTGCACGCCATCTGTATGATTTGCAAATGTTTTTTTTTTGCCTTTCTTCCTTATTAAATAAATATTTCCGAGGAACTAAGTGTATCAAAGGTAAATAAGGAAGTACACTACCCTCATTAACTGCTCAAACCAAAAAATTCTTTAGAGTCATCTTAAAACGAGTCTGAACAACAACAATAACATATTTCAGTTTTGTGTTCCCATTTCAGTTGTGCCACAACTTTACCCTCCAGCATTGTAGATGTAGTTATAACACTGGAGGACAAAAACAGAATTATTTTTGGTCCTGTCAGACAAACAAGGCAGCAATCAGGCAGTGAAAAAAACATTTTTTTTTTCCAAATTATTATTTTTTTATTAGATTTTATAGTTTTAGTTCATTAGACTGAATGCGGAATGTTGTACAGTACTATCCAGAGCCTGGTTTTGGTACATTTTCTGAGAAGCAAACCTGATTTAACTTTTTCTGAAACATAGAATAGAAATTCCCTTTATTTTCGCACAAAAGGGAAATTGTGTCCTTACTGCAGCAGCTAAAGATTATGGCAAAAGTGGTCACACTAATGTGGACCTTAAAAAAAGTATATAAAAATAACAGAAAA
>NW_015150707.1:14952-17165 GCF_000732505.1 Cyprinodon variegatus
TACCCTCATTAACTGCTCAAACCAAAAAAATCTTTAGATACATTTTAAAACGACTCTGAACAACAACAATAACATATTTCAGTTTTGTGTTCCCATTTCAGTTGTGCCACAACTTAAGCCTGCAAACCCTCCAGCCATTGCCTGCCAAGTAAGCAGATCAAGGATGTGATAGCTGTGATATACAGAGCTTAGTAACACCAAAGTTTAATGCACTAAGACCTGCAGGTAAACCCATAACTACTACTAAACAGGTGGGA
Source organism: Cyprinodon variegatus (assembly GCF_000732505.1). Taxonomy (NCBI): domain Eukaryota; kingdom Metazoa; phylum Chordata; class Actinopteri; order Cyprinodontiformes; family Cyprinodontidae; genus Cyprinodon; species Cyprinodon variegatus. The sequence goes on from NW_015150707.1 coordinate 15,210, forward strand.
GATAATATTAGTTTTAGGTTTTCCTTTTTTAATCTAAACATCAACTTTAGTTTTTTTGTTTTTTTTGGCTTAATTTGTATACTTGTCACCAACCAGTGGAAAGTGAATCATTTGCATTTCAGTAATTAAACCAGTCATATGTTGCTGACCAACGTTTTGCATGTTTCCTTTCCCATTTAACAACCTGTTTTCAAACATTAATAACATGCCTCTGGAGATAGAAGGTTTCCTTGCCTTTACCAGACATTTTAATTCATGCCAGAGATTCAGTATATTGGGTGTGTTGGATTTCAGAGGCTGCATCCTCCAAGGGCCCAGTCTACCTGGACTGGGTCCTTTGAGGTCTGTGAAACCTAAGAAGACTGGAAGAGTTTTAGGTATGGAGTCAAACAGGTCCAACTGTCTCTGGTTTTCATCGTTCATATGCTCTGTCGCCTAGCAACCGTAACAGTTGTCACACAAAGCAGGCAAAGTAGGGATACCTAACGTCTCACTACTGTTCTGGGTGCTAATTTAATTTCTCAGGAGCTTCAGGAACAGCACCATTGTCGCGAATATCATATTATAGTCCACACACTGCAGAGAGGAATCTGCTTAAATCACAGCCAAACCCATTTGCACAGGGACAGATAAACCTTTAGATAAACCAAACATTGCCACCACATATCTAACTTAAAACAACAATTGTTATTAATTTCAGACAGCAATATTCACATACCTGTATTATAATAAACTGCACTTACAATATTAACCACTGTTCGGTGTAATTTCCCTTTTTCCTCTGAGCAGCCGGCTTGCTTGGGCTCACAATGAATCCTAAGATACCCGATGCTACATAGGATACAACGGACCTGTCCCTCAGAACGGGCAAAAAGAAGGCTGCATTTGCTGGCCGATTAACAAGGAGTTTTCCAATCCGAACAGGCCTCTGTGCCATACTTTGATGAAATCGGCCGACCAATCTGGCCTGTAAGGGATGCAGCGGCAGGAATTCAAACTCAGCAACCGTCTTTCATTGCAAGCCATTCTGGGGAGGTTATTCAGGATAAAATATGTATATCATCAACAGACATCAATACATCACAAATAATAATAAAAACAAAAAAATTACAGATTATAACACACTGATGTGTTTGTTGGTATCTGAAACAATCTGAAATAATTTAAATCTGCTTACACCTTCAATAAATATCCTAACGTTCCTGTAAATCATTAGGATTAGGTGTTGCTGACCTTAGCAGCTGAAAAAAATATCAAGACAGACTTTTCCTGAAGTTGGAATTACAGAAATCTCTCTTAGTCTCTCTTCAAATGAACAGAAGACCAATAAAAGGAAAACAAACTATTACAATTAGGTGTACCCATGAATAAACCAAACCAGGCTGTCCCACTTTCCCATTGAAAACTGTAATCTGTCTTTTTATATTGCCTATTAACTTGTTCTTGTTGAGTAACCTTTTATCCCATATCAGTGTTGCATCGTGTCACTGTGGGTGATGTCACTCTGCTTCACATATTCACAGTAAAGCATTTTAAGTTTTAACATATAACCTTTTAATTGGGGGCATCTGAAAATTAGATGAAGAATGACTCAGTTTTGTGAAGGTCCAAGGTTTATTTTTATTTTTTTTCGTGATATCTGGTAATTTCTTTCATTTTTTTCCCTATAATATGAGTTCTACAACTTAGATAGAAAAACAATCACTCTAATAAAAACATGGTATTTCTGTCATGATTTATCTCTTTCATGACTTTTCTGCTGAAGTTTTTTTTTTTTTGATTCATCGTTATGCCTTATTTTATATTATTCTGTGTTTGTCAACATTTATATAAATTTAAATTCTTAGTTTTACTCTCCCTTGTTAATTATTTCAGTTATCTCTTTTCAGCATTTTTTATATTATTTATTTCTTGGTCTAGTTTTAGCTGGTATTAATTTTTTTTCCCCTTTAGCTT
>NW_015150707.1:17420-18872 GCF_000732505.1 Cyprinodon variegatus
GTATTATCTACCTCTTCATTATCTCTGAAAGAAATCCTCTCTGCCTCTCCGGCTCTACATTTGGGTCCTCTACCAAACTTTACACACCCTCAACAATTTATTTATTTTACTTATAAAGCACAATTAAAAATAACAACAGATTCTTTATACCAAAGTGCTGTTCATATCAATAAAAATAAAAAAAGATATAAAAACAAAGTACACAGCTCACTCATTAAGGAAATTAAACAAAATTATGTTGAAGACCACAGAAAAAAAAGTGAGTCTCTGAAAATTACTTTTATATGTAGCCTTAAAAATATTGTACTTTTACGCTTTTACTTAAGTTAAAAGCTTATGTTGACTCTCTAACTTCTACAAAAGTGTGTTTTAAACAGTAAGATGTATACTTCTTCTTGAGTAATAAAGATCAATACTTTTGACACCTAGGCTGGTTTTTATCTTATCAAAGAGTGAATAATATTATTGTCTATGTAACATGTGAGTCCTTAATCGTTGATATAAATGAGAAACACAGTTTGACTTACAAACTGGAAATTACTGGACCTTACCGTAAAACAAACTCATTGCAGTCAGGGTCAGTGCTGCATATGATGCAATCAATCACAATACTCTCTTATAAAGCTTGGAATATGCTGTAAACAATAAGTTGGTTTAAAAATGACAGTTCCCAGGCCACATTTTTCACTGTCTGTCTGTTATTACAGTTGGTAAAATGATTACACAGCATGGGATGAAGTTCGACTGTTAAAGGAATGGTTTTAGACATACAAAGTTTTCCATCGAAAAGCAACCAATACTTATTGATCTACTATGAATTATGCATTACACACAGATCAATAATATCTTCATTACTCCAAAAAAGCAAAAAACAAAAACATTCCTCTTTCTACTTTGGCAATTTCGGCTTGTTTTCTGAGAATTAACTCCTTGCGTACTGCTGCTCTGTGGTCAAAGTAGATTTAAATTCAAAGGGGTCTGATACAAAAAAAAATTACACAGAGAAACTACAAATTGCCTCACAATGCCATGGCAGTCTGGGTCTAAGTTTCAATATATATAATATATAATATAATATATATCTGACATATATATTATAACTAAAATGTTGAAATATTCAAATAGATGGAAATAAGAACTATGAGAGAGAAATATTTAAAGATCTATGTACATTTTCATTTGGGTCTTTTTCCAAAGATAAGCAGTATGGAATTCAATATCTGCTTTGGATATAATTTAGGGATTCCTTTCGGTAGAAATTAAAGAAGGGTTTGCATCACTTCTTGTGATCTGGAAGGAATAAAATCCTAAAAGTTAGAAAAAAAGAATTTTTACGCTTGGCAGAGGATGATCAGCCACATATTGTTTATTAAAGGAGAAGTTCGGTTTTTTACACTTTAAGCCCATTTTCTGTAGTGTCCAGGATGAAATCGAATGATCGACACCAAAAGT
>NW_015150707.1:19372-21180 GCF_000732505.1 Cyprinodon variegatus
ACTTTTGGTGTCGATCATTCGATTTCATCCTGGACACTACAGAAAATGGGCTTAAAGTGTAAAAAACCGAACTTCTCCTTTAAGTAGCGAGAGACAGGAACAGCCATACTGATTAGAGCGGGCAAAGACGCATTTCTTCACCAAGACAGCCGGAAGAGCAGAGTTTGTCACAGCTCAGCGTGCAGTACCAGACCATTGGAATTATTTTCACCCCTGCCGCTGCTGCCATGGTCCATCTGTGGTCCTGCAATATGTGCACTGCTACATGACAGGTAGGCGGCATGACCAAACGGGACTAAGCAGCATGGCTGATACTGATTATCTTGTCTAAGAGATTACAGAGCAATGATGCTCTTTAAATGTCTGATAGACCACCCATGAACATTTTAATTTAGTCTCGTCCCATCAAAGAAAACTCACATCCATGACTCGTCATGTTTTCCTCAGAAATTGTTATCGTCATGAAAAAAGGGTTGTCAATGCAATATTTTCGTCACCATTGACAAACACACCCTGCCCCGCACTAAGTAGTTTGCACTAGTTTAGTGATTTCATAGATGCATCTTGTCATTGCTAGCTGAAATATCAAAGGTTGCTAGAAATTCCCAATAGTTTGCTGCCTACATCCACTCTCACTGGATCTGTCCATCCCAGATGATCCTGTTCTACTACAGTCCCCACTGCCACCACCACTACATTGTCTAATTGAATGGAGGTAAGAGCAAATCTGACAATAATTAAGTTGAATCATTTTGAGGTGGCTTTAGTCCCCCAAAAATAGACCTAAAAATGTCCATCCTGAGAAATAAGACTGTATGAGTTCTCTAAATTATCTCCTATCTCTCTCTTTTCTTTACTATTCCTTTCCTTTCATCCAGGAAGGTTAGAAACAGCAGACTAAGCCAGCTTCTCTAGAGTCGGGGCCACTGACCATTGTGCAGGATTGGTAAATGTGGGTAGATCTCAGAAAGAGGCTCACCTCTCAATATTTCCATGACAAACCTGCGCCCAGAGTAGGTCCTATGTTCTGAATTCTGCCAGCACACTGACTGTCCCTGTTCTTCATCTGGGTTGCATTAGGTTGGCCTTCAGTATTGCAAAAAATAACAAGTAAATATTTTTTTTGTTTACCACAACAGGTCTTTAAAGTCCCACATTTAACAAATTTATAGGTTTTTCTCCCTTCAACTAACACCCCTCAACAAATATTGCTAAGATTGAAAGCATCTTGTCCAGGAATGACACTGGGAAACTAGTTCATGCATTTGGAACTTCAAGAACGGACTATTGTAATTCTTTACTATCAGGAAGTAGTAGTTAAAAAAGTAGGAGCAGTAAAAAGCCTTCAGATTATCTGCAGTCCAAGTTCTGATTTCTTCTATCTTAGCTTTCCTGTCCCTTTTCTCGTCGACATAGCCTTGGGCTGGTGTTAATTTCGTCAACCAGGATGATGACGAAAATATTTTGTCAATGCCCCTTTTTCCCGTGACGATGATGAGACGATGGCGCACAAAAATAGTTTTCAGAAGATAAAAATATGAAGAAAATAAAAAATGATTTTCGTTAACGAGACTAAGACCAGACAAAATTTACAAGCCATTAATGAATGAACATTAAGAAATGTCATTTTTGTGGATCAGTGCTGCTATGATCCTTTTGGTATGTTTGATTCTGTATCCTCAACAGAGGAGTCTCAAGTTCAAATTAAAATAGAAACAAGATAGGAAATCACAGGAAAAATACTATGCAGTAGCATAATGGTAATTGAGTAATTAATGAAAACAAGTAATCAGAGGGAATAAAATAAA
>NW_015150707.1:22725-25109 GCF_000732505.1 Cyprinodon variegatus
CTAAAGATTATGGCAAAAGTGGTCACACTAATGTGGACCTTAAAAAAGTATATAAAATAACAGAAAAAGTGACTGAGTTAAGAAAATGAACAAATAAAATAGTGTACTATACTGTACAATGTTTTTACAATATAAATAATGTTAATCATGATGCAGAAATGAAAACTTCGCCATAGTGTGTTTAAAACACTAGCCTGGTAATGCACAAATTTATGTCCAGCTAAATAAAATATGTACCATTGTTGTTTTTGCACTGAATCAGATGTTAGATCAATAAGAGGATATTCATTTCAGCATCACATCTGTAACTATTATACTTTGAGGTATGAAGCTAATTAGTCACACTAGGCATCTTGGGAACAACCAATGGCATAACTATCGGTAAGCAGAGACTGCAGTTGCTTACGGGCCCCAGACCTCTTACAGGTCCCATCACTGACACCTGGTGGGCCCCCCTACGTTAATGTAAAATAGGACGTCTCTTTGCAGATGTAATGGTGCGAAAAATTCCTATTAAACCCACCTGATCCTGAAATGACTGACCAGACTGTATTTATATCCCAACACATGGCAGATTTCAACATGATGGTGAGCCGTTTAAACACGACACCAATAGCAAAGCAGACAGTTGTCCTTTTAATTACTATGTTAATAACTGTGTATAGTTCATTAGACAGTTGGTAAAAAATAAACTCATATATGTTTCAAACCCCAATAAAGATCATAAAAGAACAATGTACTCTGGGGGGCTGATGGTTGGAGGTGTGTGGAGAGTTGAGGGCAGGGAGGGGACCAGTGTGAGGGAAGTCGAACCGCGTGAAGAAGCTGTTTAACTCATCTGAAAACTTGGTTTTTCCGTCTGCAGCCCTGCTGGTCCTCTGCCCAAAGCCAGAGATGTTCTTCAGACCTCTCCACACATCTCTGGCGTTGTTCTGCGCCAGCTGCTCTTCCATCTTCCCATAGTCCATCTTTGCCGCCCTGATCCTCCACTGGAGCTCCCACTGAGCTCTACGCTGCTCCTCTCTATCCCCTGAGTAGAGATGGGAAGTAACGAAGTACAAATACTTTGTTACTGTACTCAAGTAGATTTTTCTGATATTTTTACTTNAGACAGGTTTCAGATATTACAGGTTAACAATGGAACCAAATGACCCATTCAACAGTTTCCATTTGGATGTTTCCAAGCAGTACAAGGTCTTGTCTATATAAAGACTCAAACTCACTGACACTTGGATTGAGAAAGCTTCCTGGAGAGGTAGCAAAAAGTCTTCAAAACTTGGAAACCAAGTCCAGTGGATTTTTTTGAACTTTTGCGGAAAGACTATGACCTGGATGACAGGGAATCTTTATCAGCACAAGAATATTTATACAATAATGTCCATTTGCCCTATTTACTAGGGGGCAAATAAAACTCAAGTCATCTCTCCTCTCTCTCTTCTCTCTCCTCTGCCGCTGCCTTGCAGACAGCATCGTGAGACTGCAGTAAAATATATAGTAAAGTTACATATTCACAGATTCGGCTTTTTCAGATTAAGAACTCATCAGCGGATGATTCATTCTATGAAACAGACACCTCTCCGCAACAACCAGAGCAAGGCAGACAGTATGACAGACAGACTTATATGCAGTGCTTTTCCTTGGGTGAAATAATTGTTACTGCAATAGTGAAATCATACTATTTGTCGTTCTCTAAGCTGAAATGCTGAATGACATGAAAAGGCGAGACAAGGAAAACTGAAATTCTCTGGGACTTATAGTGTTAAGCATTTAACAAGAGAAATTTAAACTACGGGTTGTACTTCTAGAGGGATTTGTGAAAGCATTTCATATTGAAACATTACATTTCCAATAGATTTAGCAATCACAGATTTTAGGCACTGGATTACACATGAAGTAAAAATACAAAAAAGGATAAGAATAAACAATATAGGGTGTCATTATTTTCAGCAAGGAGGTGCCACCACGGTCCTGACATGGGCCAGGTGAGGAAATCCATTCTTGGAAGAACAGTGTCCTAGGACATGCCCTGTTACATATTCTTTATGTCAGGACTCCTGTCTGTGTGTTTGTGTTTCTGTGTTTTTCTCCCTTCCTTCACCAGGAGGTGCCGGGTTCTGGTCTACCTCCTCACACACCTGCTGATGGTTTCCTCGTTAAATGGAGTGTTCTTAAGCTGCTGACTGCCACTACCTCGACGCCAGAGTGTTTGCCAGTTTGGGGAAGTCATCCTGCTAACTGGTTTTTTCGGACCTTCTCTCCCCCAAAGGATCAGCTGAGCTACAAACTGAGCTGGGGTTCAAACAGGAGGTTTGGATCCATTTTCCCCAAGAGATCGTTTGGGGATCGTAAAAAATCTTGGTGTTATTTTTGATCAGGACCTGTCA
>NW_015150707.1:26575-29103 GCF_000732505.1 Cyprinodon variegatus
ATAATGACATAACTATCTTGTCATCACGGTTAAAGCATTAATTGTTAAACAAGCATTCCTGTTAAAAGGGAGTTTTTCCTCTCCACTGTTGCTACAAGCATGCTTAGTGTGAGGGATTGTATTTGAGTCAATGAGTCAATGCAATCAACTGGTTTTCCTTAGATAGAAAACTTTTTATCAATTTGACTGTATGATCTGGTTGAACTGTAAAGTGCCTTGAGATGACATGTGTTCTGAATTTGGCGCTATATAAATAAACTCGATTGAAATTGAGTTGAATCGTTTGAGCTTCGCACTGAGAAAGGAATTAATCTCCACTACGACCCGTTCAAGTACCGTAAGAAATCTGATTGGCAGTCAGTTTTTTTTCGTTCACCTATTAACAACCGCATTCTGTGTAAACCCTGTTCCGCCCTCCACCGAATCAGACAAACACTGGAACTACAGTACATAGACTGGAATCAAGGATTCAACAACTTCTCTGGAAACATAAGTCAGCAACCAAATCCTCTCCTCCTCTCCAATGAGCCTGAACTAACCGCTGTGTCTTCCCCTCACTTTTCAGTTCCGGTTGAGCAGTGTTCACAGCAACACTTCTCTCTGAATTATCTCTTCAATAAAACCTGTTAAACCTTTTCCCTGGTCTCCCTGTTTGGTCTTCTGCATTTGGGTCTAACCCTTAGTAAAATCATGACAGAACACTCTGGCCAAATTGTTGACCCAGCAGAAGCCATACAGAGAGCCCTTTGCCTTCAACAAGTTGAGATCCAGAAACATCACAACCATTTCCTCAATCTCAGTAACCAACTGTCTAATCTTAACAGCCGAGTGACTAATTTAACAAGGCTGTCAGTGTCTCTCTCCAGGCTTCGGGCCCAGCCGGTGAGCTAGCCCCACAGCATGCTAACCAAGCGGTTTTTGTTTCCCCCCATTCTGAGTGTCAGCTGGCTAATCAGTCCAGGTTTGATGGAGATCCCAAGAAGTTCCATGAATTCCTCATGATATGTATCGTTCAATTCAACCATGCTCCCTGTAAGTTTCTCCAGGATTCAACTAAGATCTCATATATCATCTCACACCTTACTGACCTAGCTTTGGACTGGGCTGAGGTAAGATTTTCCTCATCCTCCAATTATGGCTGCACTTTTGATCAGTTTATCAAGGAGTTCAAGTTAACTTTTAACCAAGAAACAGACAAATTTCAAACTTCTCGTGAGCTTTGGAGATTAAAACAAGGACAAAGTTCTGTTTCTGACTTCGCCTTCGATTTCCGTATTATGGCAGCTGCCTCAGGCTGGAATAAAGTAGCCCTTAAGTGGGTTTTCGCTCATGCTCTAAATGATTCGATTAAGGACGAACTAGCCACCTTAAATGAACCTGATTCTCTTGAAGATTCAATTCACCTCCTAATCCATCTGGATTATCGGATTCGAGCCCGTGCTAAGGAAAGGAGTAGTAAAACAGCTCCTTCCAAACCTTTATCTAATAGTTTCCCCGTTGGGCAGCCTGTTAATCTACCCCTGCCTGAACCTATACAGATTGGCAGCGTCCATTTAAGCCCTGAGCAGAAGCAGCACAGAATGAGGGCTAAGCTCTGCTTATACTGTGGTGAAGCAGGTCACTTTGTTGCCTCTTGTTCTCTGGTGGGAAAAGCCAGGGTCCACCAGTAAAGAGAGGGCTACATGCAGATCACAAGATTTCTCCCTCTTCACCTCGTTTACTCCTTGCGTCTCTGCTTTTGAACAATAGATCGGTCCTCTTATCGGCCCTGATAGATTCTGGTTGTGAACAGAATCTAATTGACTAGGATTCTAGTGAGTCAGATGCCATTGATCTCTCTTCCAATCCTGCCGACTACCATGACCTCTCCCAGGTATTTAGCAAATCCAAAGACCATACGAATGTGCCATTGACCTGCTTCCTGGAGCCCCTCTGCCTGGCAGTCACCTATTCAACATTTCCTAGCCTGAGAGGGAGGCAATGGAGAAGTACATTAAGGAATCTTTAGCTACCGGCATAATCCGTCCCTCATCTTCACCCCTTGTAGAGGGGTTCTTCTTTGTGTGGGAAGAAGGATGGATCCCTTTGGCCCTGTATAGAGTACTGAGGTTTGAATCAGATTACAGTCAAAAACAAATACCCTTTGCCCCTTTTGTCCTCAGCTTTTGAACCAGTTCAAGGAGCCACAGTTTTCACTAAACTGGACCTCAGAAACACATACCACCTACTCCACATAAGGGAGGGAGACAAATGGAAAACCGCCTTCAAAACTCCAATTGGACACTTTGAGTACCTGGTAATGCCTTTTGGTTTAACTAACGCTCCCGCTTGCTTCCAGGCCCTGGTCAAAGACGTTCTGAGATTTTTTAAACATCTTTTTTTTGTTTATATTGATGACATCCTTATTTTTTCCAAGAACCTTTCTGAGCACAAGATCCATGTCCGCCAGGTCCTTCAACAACCCAGTCTCATGGGAAAATGTACCTCCACTACATTGGTCCACACTGCAAAACGTAGTGGAGGTACAT
>NW_015150707.1:30206-31285 GCF_000732505.1 Cyprinodon variegatus
GATACAATTCCTTTTTCTCACATATAAAACATAATATTCAATCTAACATATTCAATTACCCCATTAAACATATATCCTGAGCAATTATCTAATACTAAACAAAACATTTTCATTCAAACAATTTCAATTTGATTCTGATATTGTCACAGATAGTACAATTTTCAATTAAAAACATGCTATTAATACTTAGAAAACTGTCTTAAAAACTAAATGTTAGTGTTTTAACATTCTACATTATATTCAGTTTCACAGCATCCCAGATGTTTATTCTGGAAGACTTTTGATCTTCTGTAAACCAAGCAGACCTCCCGGTATTCGCCCCCCAGGAGATACTCATTTTATGGTCTCCTGTGCTTTGAATACTTACCCATCAATAGTTTAGTTTTAAATCATTAACACAACCTTGTTCAAAGTTAAGAAATATGGTCAAAATGAGAGTGTTCAACATACCTTTTACACATGGCATAAGATTAACTGTATTAAAAACTAAAAATAATCATTTTTCTTCAACATTAGTGAACATACATAATCACCCTCTTGCTAGTTTTTGCTACGATTTTTCGGATCTCGTCAGGATTATGTGAAATTGCAACGTTTTGGCTGCTACCCATCGCCTAGCATTTAGCTGCACGCCCCGATTCAGCATTTAATTCTTTGTGATTTAACTCCATCTGACGGATCAAACCCTCACCACTGCGTGCGTTATGTCTGAGGTTGATTTTCAGATCAATGCATTATGTCGTGGCATACCGAGAAACTAATGTTGACAAAATGATCATGGGTTAAGCTCGGATGTGTTTTATTTGGAAATCTACCGGATCCTTTGTGCATTTAACTTCCTGTTTGGTGCGATCTCATTGATGGGTTTTGACCAGGTTTTGACCAAAGAGAAACTCCTTTTTGCTTGCTTGTTGGAATCATTAACTGCTTTTAAAAAATGTTATTATTATTATTACTATGCTTTTCAAATAATTATTCTTTATTGGATTGTCAGCAAAAATTAAAAAGGTAGAAATAAATCTTAATGTTTTGACTTCGGATGCATTTTGACGCTGTCACAAAGAAGAAGAAGAAGAAGA
>NW_015150707.1:34378-37082 GCF_000732505.1 Cyprinodon variegatus
ATGTCGAGTGATTTTCCTTATATGCATGCTGTGGTTAAAAAATCGATTTATTACAGTTAAAATATGTTGAAATCTGTCCAAAAACAACCCTTTCCAGCAATTTACTAAGTATAGGCAGAATACTAATGGGCCTACTATTGACTGCAGAGAGGCTATGAAAGATATGAGATGAGATACCCATGAAATTAATTTGATAATAATTCACCTCTTCTTTGTGAATATTTCTCTCTGATTATTTTGCAAGTGAGGTCCGCATAGGGTCCAATGTAATTTTCCCAGCATGATAGGAGACTCGTTTTGAGGAAACTACGGTTGTAGCTCACTGTCTGCCTTGTTGTGGTTGCGGAGAGGTGCCTGTTTTATAGAATAAATCATCGACGAGTTATTAATCCGGAAAAACCAAATCTGTCAATATATTGCCAACTTTACTACAGTCTGACGCTTTCTCGGCTGCAGTGGAGGAGAGATCGCTTGAAATATATTTGCTTCGTAGTAAATAGGGCAAATCATGGTCATTATAGTATAAATATTGTTGCTTTCCACAGTGTTCCAGCTCATGCAGCTATTTTCATTTTACAGATCAGTTATCATATGATCACTGTGCTGGTGGCTCCGCTGAAATCATTGCGGTGTTGGCAACTCTAATGATATAGACCTAGATATATTTAATTACAAATATGATTTTTTTCTCCTGCTCTCAGGTGAAACACTCTCAAAGAGAGAGACTTGAGCTAAAACTGAAACTGACGGGGGTGGAATGGTTCTCCAACCACAGCGCTAATGGGGAATTTATTTCTGAAAAGGGATTCATTGTGAAGTACTGTTGGGGGGACTAAAGGCTGATGAAAATTCTCGTATCTCTGGGATTTCTAGTGTTAAAGGACTGTATTTATTTATAATAACATATTGTGAAAAGCATTGAAACCACTTTTAAAAAAGATATTTTTGGAAAAATGTATAATCTTTTAAGGAAAATTGCAAAAATCAAAATGTCTTACCACCTTCTGATTAAAGCAGTGAAAACCAAGGAGCTAGTGTTGGACTTTCACAGAAGCAGATCCCCACTGCCACTGGTGAACATCCAGGGAACAGACATTGAGATAGTGGACTGTTCTAAGTACCTAGGTGTTCACCTGAAGAACAAACTGGACTGGACTCCCAACACGAAGGCTCTGGATGAGAAATGTCAGAGCAGACTCTTCCTGTTGAAGAGACTTAGGTCTTTTGGAGTGCAGGGGGCTGCTCCTCATTTTGCTGCTATTATTCACATATCAATTACTGTAAAAATGTCCACAGCTGTTATAGATTTTTTTACTATATTAAAAGACAATGGTCTGTGTCAATGTGCAGTTAATGAGGTGATGGTATTGAGACTGAGGCCTCACATCCAATGACCTGAAATATTTAAAGCAGGTATGATGGCACACATTTGAATTAAAGGCCAAGTTGCTCATTATGTTCCACGGGCTTCTGGTGATCTCGTCGGGCTTGCCAGCAGATAACCAGACATTATTGATTGTGCAAGCAAATTGATAAAACCATTTGAGGAAGATAAAAAAGGAAAAATGTTTGCACTTTAAGTCATACAAGCAGTTTGGGCACATAGCCTTGGTGTAGTGGCTATTTAAAACAAACGCCTTTGAAGGAGAGACAATTGATGATGTTTAGAACAGAGCTAGATATGTTGCCAGACAATTACAGAGGTAGAAACATGAAACTGAAAAAAATGTTGAGAATAGTCCAGTGCTCACAACCCTTTTTTTGCAATGCCATTGTTGAGGTCTTGCCACCACAGGTGTATAGCAGTCTTGAGGATCTAGTGGGACTAACAACAATGTCACATAGAGAGTTCCGGGATCATGTAGTGCATGCTGTAGAGAAATACAAAAAAGATCAGCAGAAGGCTAAGGACCAGAAAAAGATGGTCCTGAGGAAGCTGGCCCAATTACAGCTGGGAGAGCTCCAAGAAAACCCCAGAGCCAAAACTCAGGCCCCAGTGATGTCACCCCGGGAAGTGACTGCACCTTCTGTTAGCCTTCCCCAGTCAGACACTTATCCATCAGAACAGCAGGAACCTGCTCAGCCTCCAGAGCCACGACTTAACGTGTCTTCTCAAGAGACTTACTCATGGAAACAGAGGTCATCAGCAAAGAGGCCAGAGGTTGCCAAACAGGGCTCTGAACTACGATGCCAGACCACCTGGAGTATGCTGGACATGTAATGAACAGGACACATCGCTGATTGCTACCCAAGAAGAGAGTTTTTATCTGAGACAATTGCAAACACTGTCATGGTTTTCCATGGTCCGTTAATTCGAGTGCAGGTAACTTAACTGAGACGGAGTGTTACAAAAAAATTCTGGACAACGAAGCTTCAATTCGCCTTTTCAAAGGGAGAGGAGCATCAGCAGCACGCATCTTCGAACAGCAACTCTGACCCCCCCTGCATTACCGGCTCTTTTTATTATCTTCCTGTCATGATGGGTGTCACAGAGAGTAAGCCCAAGATGCAGAACACACACGGAGTCACTGGTAAAAGTCCAAAGAGTTTATTAAAGGCTCAAGCACATGAATCACAGTTCAGGCAGGGGACTGATTCACTGGGGTCTGTGCGGGGAAAGGGAGATGGCTGGATTTGAGCTTCCAGCTCACAGGGCAGATTAGCAGGTTAGGTTTCCTAGAGCGTCAGGCTTGGGACTGGCTTC
>NW_015150707.1:39270-40874 GCF_000732505.1 Cyprinodon variegatus
ACAGGAACATGCAAAACCACCGAATGTGGTTCAGTCTCTGGTGCAGGCGATACCACCGACTGTGGTTCAGCCTCAGGAACTGGGGAGGCCACCGACTGTGGCTCCACCACAGGAACAGGAGACACCACCGACTGTGGTATAGCCTCAGGAGCAGGTGGGACCACCGACTGTGGTTCCACCTCTGGAAACGGAGGGACCACCCAAGGAGGCTCAAGTTCAGGCTCTGAGGAGGCTTGAGGCATAGGTGGAGGGTTCTTGGCGATTAGTGGCCTCTGCTGAGGGAACCTTGCAGGCACATTTTCACCAACACTAATTTCAGAAGCCCTCTTAAATGTATGCTCAGGGGTCTCAGGAAGGCACAGAGCAGGCTCAGGGGTCTCTAGACGGCACAGAGCAGGCTCAGGGGTCTCTAGACGGCACAGCGCAGGCTCAGGGGTCTCTAGACGGCACAGCGCTGATTTAAGGCGACGCCTCTTTTTACGCCGAGGGATCTTTGGAGCTAAACTGACGGGTTCACTGATTGAATCTGGCGACAAATAAACCAGTACCAGAAAGAATAACATGATCAGAGGCTAAGGGATCAGGCACGGAGTCAGGTTTAAAACTATCCGGGTAAATAACTAATTCAGGATCTGGATCTGGCTGGCGTGGAACTCTAACTGATGGACGTGAAACTGGTGGTCTAATTTTGAGTCTTTTAACGGATGGGATTAAATGGTGGTCTAGAACATGGGAAATTAGGCTAACCCGGCGCGGAGAAGAACTGAAACTGATTTGTGATGCTGGATCTAATCCTATGGCTAGTTCAATAAGATCCTCGAGGCTAGGTGGCTCGACGTAAAAAGAAAGCTCGGTTCTGACCGATTCGTTAAGAGCTAAAAGGAAAGCGGACTTGAGTGCAGACTCGTTCCAACCAGAAACGACTGCTCTACTCTGAAACTCAGAGGAAAACTCGGCGACGGACCTATTACCCTGTTTAATTTTAAGAAGGTTGCCAGAAACTGAGAACTTAGAAACCTGACTAAAGGTTCTTTCTAACTCGTGGATGAATCTTTCAAATGTACAGTTTTCTCTAGTCTTAGGTGGAAATTTGGTCTCCGCCCATTCAAGGGCTTCACCAGACAAAAAAGAAACAACAAAGGCCATCCTATCCTTATTATTAAGAAAACTAGAATCGTGAAAACCAAAAAATAACCAGCACTGAAATATAAATCCTTTGAGCTTACAAGGATTGCCAGAAAATCTTTCAGGCAGAGATGGACCGGGTGATGAAAATGACGGGTTGAGTTCTGACCAGAAAGGAGGATTACTATCTTGACTCGGAGGTGACGGACGGAATTCCGGAAGTGACGAAACCGGAACTTGAAGTTGAACCGGCGCCATCTTGTGATTCCCACGAAGCATGTGGGATCTTGAAACGTGTGTTTTCTTTAAGTCAAACTGGGATTTTAACTCACGGAGGGTTTGTGTGTGTTGACGAACCTGAGAGTCCCGTTTCTCAGTCCAACGACGGAGGTGATCTGCTGGGCTTTGTGTATGGCCGCAGTGTTCTGTCATGATGGGTGTCACAGAGAGTAAGCCCAAGATGCAGAACACACACGGAG
>NW_015150707.1:42668-44202 GCF_000732505.1 Cyprinodon variegatus
CGGCGCCCTCTGGTGGGCAAGCCTGAGGATCCCAACACTTCATAGGGGAAAATCTTACAGTTTCACACAGACAGTCCCACAGAATGATCATACTCCCTATCTCCAAATATGGAGTTGCTTCCCGCTTTTCTGCTTCACTGTTAATCAGCTTTTTCTTTGTGTCGGAGCAAGGTCATTCTCAGCCTTCCCATCTGCACCTGTTATACATATGAACGATAAGTTTTGCTGCAGCTTTAACTTACCTCTTTACTTATTTTAGTCTTCAGGTTCAAACAGAGTTCCAGTGAAAATATCTATTATAAATATTAGCGGTGCCCAGAGAACCCAAGACGTGGGGAGACTGAATGCCCAGTTGTAAGCAATATATGTTTCACTGAAAATGAAACATAAATGCAAATAAGCTTGCCTCAACACTGCTGACATTTGGAAGACTCTAAGGAGAGTTGAACCAAGAAGGCACCAGGGCCTGACAACATACCGAGGTGGGTGTTCAAGGAGCTAGCAGATCAACTGGCTGGTGTCCTCATAGACTTTTTTAACATCTAGTTGGACCAATCCATAGTGCCAGCATGCTTCAAGTCTGCCTCCATCGTTCCAGTACCAAAGACGCCTCAGGTCACATCACTCAATGACTACTGGCCTGTTGCACTGACTCCCAGCATGATGAAGTGCTTCCAAAGGCTGGTTAAAGAACACATCGTCTCCAGTCTGCCGCCAACATTCGACCCATTGCAGTTCACCTACCGACGGAACCGCTCCACTGAGGACGCCATCTCTGCTGCTCTCCACCTGAGCCTGGCACACCTGGAGGAAAAGAATACCCATGTGTACACCGTATACACTGTGTATACAAAATGTCACAGTTGTAGTGCAGGTGATTGACAGGCCGCAAAGCAGGAGGTGAAATCATTTGGACCTCATTGGCTGAACATCAAAATTGGCTTGGCTAACTGTATGCAGCTAGGCTAACACTTTATTTTGCTGCCTTGACTGCCTGCCACCTTTTTGGATGGAAAATAATAGAATATAGTCACCATTTTCTAAATGTTTAATTTGCAAAGTTGTTCTTAGATAAACACAATCTCATAAAATAAAATGTTTTTATTATTATAAACAATAAAGCTGACTAATAGCTTCTCCATTATAAAACTGGTATACTAATTGTTTTGGGTTTGTGACACAATATTGCACCATGCAAAACACAGATTTACCTTCACAAAGCCTCAGAAGGGCAAGAGATATGTACAAAAAGTAAACCTGTAAAATTATGTTTAGTTTTTATGATGCTTTTTGTTGTTGGCATTCATATAATTATACTGCTATAATAACTTATATTAGTCTACGTCTATTTTTAATTTATAGCCCCTCTGGAGAAAACTCCACTGCTCAAATCTGAAAAAAACATATTGAGATAGGCTGCTAAATGCTGCCTTTTTTCCTTGTATAAAAGCTTTTCCTAAGTAAAAAAGTAAAAGCTTAGCTAGCTTTTATGAAAGTGCTTCTAGAGAGAAGTAAACATGATTAACATGCGCAA
>NW_015150707.1:47388-48540 GCF_000732505.1 Cyprinodon variegatus
TATAGGGCCACTAAAATGTGCCTTTAACCGACAGAGCGACCCACTTAGAGCAGGAATTATAGATTTTAAAAAATATGTAAACATTTAGCATTTAAGAAGTAAAAAAAAAAAGTTTTTGTCTGTCAATATTCTCCATCCAGAACTCCTCCAAAGGAAACGTTTAAACGTTTCTATTTCACCTGGTTTCATTTCATAAAAGATATTCTTTAAGGAGCCTTTGGCTATCTGATTAAAAGATAAAATAAAAGAAATCCTAACGTTGTTAACTTACATTTCTCAAGTTCCACAAATAAAAAAACTCTCTCCTGCTTCTTTACAAGTAGATCAACAATACACCTTATGTCAAAAATGATTAATGATGATGGATGATGACCTTTGACCTCATGTCAAAAATGATGGATGATGATGATCTATGACCTATGACCTTATGTCAAAAAAATGATGGATGGGTTATGTAAATGACATGACCTTATGACATATGAATTATGAACTCTATGTCCCACACCTGATCAAAAGAATTTCTTATAACTGCAAACTTATGCGCAGTCTGGCATCAATCAAATTCATGAATATAAACATTGTTTTCTTCCCAATCAAAGACAGTCCCCACACATGGACTTTCCCTCCTACCAACATTCCATCAGACACCCCCATACGCAAGAACTATGAACTCTATGTCCCACACCTGAACAAAGGATATTCTTATGACCCACAAACTTATGCGCAGTCTGGCATCAATCAAATTCATGAATATTTCTTCCCAATCAAAGACAGTCCCCACACATGGACTTTCCCTCCTACCAACATTCCACCAGACACCCCCATACGCACATACACAAGAACTATGAACTCTATGTCCCACACCTGAACAAAGGATTTTCTTATGACCCACAAACTTATGCGCAGTCTGGCATCAATCAAATTCATGAATATTTCTTCCCAATCAAAGACAGTCCCCACACATGGACTTTCCCTCCTACCAACCATCCCACCAGACACCCCCATACGCACATACACAAGAACTATGACTCCATCATCATCTTATGACCCACAAACTTATACGCAGTCAGGCATCTTCACATTTTTGCTCATAAGACATCAACTACACATTTTCCTAAAATTATGCTTTAAAAAAAAAAATGTGTTTAAACT
>NW_015150707.1:50565-61376 GCF_000732505.1 Cyprinodon variegatus
ATTGATGCCAGACTGCGCATAAGTTTGTGGGTCATAAGAATATCCTTTGTTCAGGTGTGGACATAGAGTTCATAGTTCTTGCGTATGTGCGTATGGGGGGTGTCTGGTGGAATGTTGGTAGGAGGGAAAGTCCATGTGTGGGGACTGTCTTTGATTGGGAAGAAAACAATGTTTATATTCATGAATTTGATTGATGCCAGACTGCGCATAAGTTTGCAGTTATAAGAAATTCTTTTGATCAGGTGTGGGACATAGAGTTCATAATTCATATGTCATAAGGTCATGTCATTTACATAACCCATCCATCATTTTTTGACATAAGGTCATAGGTCATAGATCATCATCATCCATCATTTTTTGACATAAGGTCATAGGTCATAGATCATCATCATCCATCATTTTTGACATGAGGTCAAAGGTCATCATCCATCATCATTAATCATTTTTGACATAAGGTATATTGTTGATCTACTTCCTTGACCTCATAAAGAGCAGGTACCCATATAAAATCAATGAAAAGCCCAATTATGTAAATTCTATGAAGGGTTTGTGTTAGTTCTATATATCTGGTCTACCTTCTTACTGGTATGCTCTAAATCTGATAAGGATGTACTGTAATCTGAACAAATTATAGAGTCAGAAGCATAGAACATAGGAGCATAATTAAAGAAGACAGATCAGAGGTTCAGTGAATACTCTGTAGAAGTAGAAACTCAGGTTAGTGACTATGAAACTCAAACGGGCCACAATAATGAGCAGGGACATTACTAACATGGTTATGAGTTCAGTCTGAGCCCAGAGGAAGGAGTGGAATCCAGATGGATTGTTTCTCCACAGCATGCGGTGGCCGCCTCAAGAGTTCCAGGAAAGAAACTGAGCAGGTTGATGAGCAGAAGTCAGCAGATGCGGAAGAGCAGAAGTATCCATAGGTAGAATCCAGAGCCAGAGTCGTACTGCAAGCAGGTTTCCAGATCAGAAGTCCGAAGGGATGACAAAGGGATATATAAGCCGGGTTCAGAAGACAGGTCCAAGGCAGTTAGCAGGCAGAATGCAGTTTAGGTCCAAGGCAGTTAGCAGGCGGAATCCAGGTAAAAGTCAGAAAACAGATCGGCAACAGAGGAGAACAGGGGCAAACAAAACTAATCTTGCACTGATGGCTGGAAAACAGGCAACATAAATAGGAGCTGGAACAGGTGGATCAGATGAGCAGTAATGAGAAACCGGGCGGATTTAGTCAGGTGATTGGAATGAGCAATTAAGACAGCGATCATCACCAAGATCATGACAAAAGCGTCATGTCTGACCCTTTTCTATTCAGTGCAAAGCAAATTTTTTTGTCAACATTTCTCCCATATAAATAAAAGTTCATTACAGTATATTAAAGACCCAGGTTATGTATCTGAGCAGCTACAACACGGATGGTTTGAGGGGCAGTGTTAAGATCACAGAGCTGCTACAGGCAGAGGTTGGAATGGAGTGCTAACAGTGAATATATAAGAAATAAATACAAATAATTTAAAATAATAATTTAATAATCATAACCGTTATCAAAATAAAATGTTTTAATCTTGATTATATTAATTTTTATAAACATTTTTTATTCATTTTTGATTATTTTTTTTAAATAATTACTAATTTTATTTCAATCTGAAAAACTCACACAGAGAGAAAAGATAATTAGAAGAATTTATTGATAAGAAAGTATAGTCTTTGGCGCTCAGACCTCGGCAGGAACATTCATGCTGAATTAAGCTTTAACATGCATGAGTAGATGAATGTGAATAGGGATGTTCCCCCCGGCCTGAAACTGGTGGTGGTTTGATCCGAGCTGGTTGACAAGGTGATCTGCTGGGCAGAATTGTGGGACTAGAAGACTGAGGGAGCTGACGCCGGGGCTTCACTCAGACTTGGGATATAGAGGTCCTACTTGGTGATGCAGGTACCGTGAACTGTCCATGATGAGCAAGCATGAAGCGACAGTGGAGAGGAAAAACTCCCCTTGTCCCACTCAGGACACTTGGAATACATTGGACGAGCAGTATGGAGGAATATTGACACGTTTTTTTGTGGACTTTTATGGACCTTTCTGCCTCGGGCGCCATAGACCTCCATTATTTGAATGTCAGCAGACAGCAAGAAGTAGAAGGCCTTCCTTCACATGGTGGATGACACTGTATGTACGGAGGTCATCTGATCAGGACAGCCTTCGTGTCTTTAAAGATACACAGGATATGGGCACATCTTGGAGCCGGACTGATAAAGGAGAGCTATGCGTAATCCTGGGGTAAAGAGGCAAGATGTATAAAGGTCAAGGCATGGATGGCATGTCAATTTCTGATACGGACAGCTAAGCATCCACCTGATGCAACACATGGACTCATAAGGTATAAGAAGGAAGAGATTACCTTGTTCGGGTCTCAAGCTTTGCCGGGCGCTCGCTGACGTTTTTTGAGCCCACAGCTGTGCCAACTCCAAGCAATTTCTCTGTCCTGTAACGACCTGACCTGAAATAAACGCTGTTACTTTTTTACTCCTGTTTTATAGTCCTTTTTTATATGGTTTTACCCAGTTTGAGTTAAGAGTAGTAAATAACTTGCTCCCAGGAAAAGAACCGGTAGGGAAGTTCTGAGGCACAGCCGCTTTCAGGGGGACTTAACTTCCATATTTAACAGGACGATGGCTGTATCCAATGGAAAGTGGGGAAAAATGTGAGGAACAGGGAGAAACAGGAGAATATTATTTAAAGACACACAGGACAGAAAAGGACTAAAGGAATCTTTATTCTTAACAAGGAAGCTCCAGACCGTAGATAAGAATGTGGAGAACTTGAAAGTATATAACATGTATTTTTACAGTACACTTAATATCAGGATGAATGATATCATTCAAAATCTTTACAGTATTAAATTAAAACTAGATCTCATATAATTGTGTCCTGCGAAATGTTTTCAAGTATTCAACTACACAGTCTAGTTAAATAAACAGAGATCGATGGATTTACTCAGTCGGCACTTGCAAGGTATATTGAGAACAAGACATCCAAAATGTCAAGCATGTATCATAATATGCCCTGTTCTGTTTTAGACATAGTTTGTTTCCCATACTTATAATGATGGTAATGCTGTGAATGTCATGTCAGAGTCAAAACTAATTAAAAAAAATTTAACGGTAACAAACCTGAGAAAGAATCTGGCATGTTATGGAAATAAATATTTCTGGTATCCAAACACTCACTCAGACATTTTGTGACCTTGCAGGTGAAACAGAGTAAAATATTTTCATTGAGTAAATAACATAACTCAATATATGAAATAAGAAATTGATAGAAATCAAATTTTTCTGACCATAGTTGTAACAGAGAGAGATTCTAAGAGTAAAAGCTACATGGCAATATTTAAATTATGAAACAAAGTTGTTTAATTGATTAGAATGTGAGGTTTTAATTTTAGTCATTATTTTTATGGACATCCAGTTCATACTCCTTTCCATAAAAGGGCGGTAATGCGCAATAAAGGTTGTTTTCCAAACACCAATAAAAGGCACAGAAGAAGAAGAACGTCAAATCCGGAAGAAATTTTGGTTATTCATAAAGCATTTTTTTTTTATTTTAACATAACACAAAAATAAAAAAAATAGAATATAATAGGTGGAACTAGGTAGGTGGCGGTATGCACCTGTTAGCTGTTTGCAATCCGCCATTCAACATTGAAGAAGAAAAAGAACGTCAAATCCGGTGGACTCAATTTCCCATGAGCACTAGCAACCAAAATCACAAGATCAATCATGGGACGTTGCAGCCATAGTTTCTAACAGTGTTTTGACTTTGTTTGGGGATCTGATCTGGAAACATGGCAGTAGAAACCATCGCACCTGATTGGGAGTTTGACCGTTTTGACGACGGTTCTCAGAGTAAGTTCGTCATGCTGTAAAGCAGCTAACTGTTGCCAACTGTTTACTTCCAACGTTAGCTCCTGCTGTTAGCCAAATGCTAAGCCACTGGGCACCCACCACATACTATCCCTACATTAGTCAAAATAGGGACATTGTACATATGTGCATTAAAAATGGTGGTTGGTTTGAGTAAACGTAATGCTGAGGCGTGAAGCAGGCTGTCATAAGGGAAGACAAACCAGCTACGGTGCGAATGCTAACCATCATTGACAGCTAATATAGTTTGACGGTTTGTTCACTGTGAATGACCATGAAATTGTGTCAATTATAGTAATGCATACATGGTTTCTTTGTGCTTTTGTCTATGTTAACCTTGAAGTATCCACGTTGTCTCTGCTAACGCCAAGTGAAAGTGGTTTATTGACCTGTAGTCACTCAGGCAACTAGTTTATTTTATTTATTGACTGGAGCTGGTTTTGTGTTTTGATCAATTTGGGCGACAATCTTTATCAAAACTATGCACTATTGTGGCAAAAAAGAAGTTCTGCACTATCAATGCAAGGGAAATTGAAATGTATATATAATATAACCATTTCTATTACATAGATATAGAAATGTAATCTCCCAGCAACACACAAAAGAAGAACACATTTATTTGTTAGCCTCTAAAGCAATATTTTTTACATTTTATTTAATGCACTGATTATTTTCTCATGCAATAGAAATACACACAGAAGTTCAGTTGAAGAACTACAGCAGATTTCTGGAGGAATACACCTCCCAGCTGAGGGGCATTGAAGAGGCTCTGGATGACTCTATAGGAGATGTGTGGGACTTCACTCTGGACCCCATCGCTCTAAAGGTAGGAAAACAATACAAAGCTGTAAACATTAAAACCATAGCTGTACTTCCACCTTAAAATTCTGACACTAAACTTTTATTCTTTCCAGCTTCTCCCTGACGAGCAGACTTCGTTATTAGAGTTAATTAAAACAGACAATAAGGTAAAAGAATAACTAAATATATAAATTCAAATATATGTCTACATATTTATACTATATGTGTATTAGGGGTGGAACGGTTCACAAAATCCACGGTTCGGTTCGGTTCACGGTTTCGTGGTCACAGTTTTCGGTTCGGTCTATGTTGATTTTTACACTGAAATCCCATAAAAATTAATGAAGAAATCCCCCAAAAATTAATGAATTGTAATTATTTTTAATGATCTGCGAAAACCCTGGATCATTTCCGTATTTTTTGCTGCTTTGAATTTAATCAACTCGCGCATGTCCTCTACGATATCCAAGGAACTCAGAGCGGAGCAGAAGGGAGCCACAGTGAAGGCTGTAGGCTTTGCTTTGTGCAGACGGTCTGGAGCGCAGCGGGGCGCAGTGCTGAGTGCTGGGATTTCGGGGTTAGCATGACATGTTGGTCATGTTGCTGTTCCGCCGTCATCGTAGGTCACTCTAAATGCAAAGCGGTCCCATACAGCACTATAAAGTGCTGCTGGCGCGTCTTCCAGCTCCTGTTCTTTCCCACTCGCCATACCCACACAATTCTCCACAACAACTGATTTTTTTCTGCTACACCCGGCTACGCTGCTTCGCTTCTTCTTCTTGTTTACTACTGGTGGTTGGCTTTGGTCGCAGTACCGCCACCTTCTGCTCTGGAGTGTACACGCTTCCAAATGAGAAAAAGGAGTAGCGCATGAACCAAAAGCAACACACGCGAATCAAACCGAGACAGTCGAACCGAACGGTTCGGACGGTTTTAATAAACCGTTCCATCCCTAATGTGTATATATATGATGTACTATAGTTAAAAAAAATGTCTGATCTGTGTCACATACAGGTTTTAAACAAAGTTATAACTGTTTATGCTGCTCTCTGTAGTGAAGTAAAAAAGCTGAAGTATGAGGTGAGTTCTGTGCTTTTGCTAGATTAGTTTATGTGTTTGCTTTCTAAAACACAAATTTTTTATTTATTTATTTTTTTTCCTAGGCAGAAACCAAGTTCTACAATGGATTATTGTTTTATGGAGAGGGAGGTAGAGTATCGGCTCCTACTGTATGTAGTAAATATCCATTTGATATGACAGGTGAAAATAAAACATCTGTTGTTTTGTTTATTCCAGTGTGTGAAACTGGTGTTGTCGAAGGCGAATCTCAGATTCAAATGGGCCGATTTATTTCGTTCTTGCAGGTGAACTGTAAATCCTTTTTTCTAAAACTTATTTGATTTCTTTGATTTTTATATCTCCTTTTTCTGCTCTCAATCTGTAGGAACTGTCCTGCTTTGTTTCCAGATGTTATGAAGTGGTGGTCAGCATCATTCATCAGCAGGCTGCCCTTTACAACAGTAGCAAGTAAGCTCCATATGTCAGATAATAATAAATCAATTATCAGATTGACTGAATGAGCCCTTTCCCAAAAACACCATTGATGAATTGAGTACTAATGTCAGATTATGCAAGGTGAAGTCGCAATTGAACATTTGTATCACTAATGTATCTCACTATGGTGTCATATCACTCAGTAATAGAGCAGGTACATCCTAACATACTGGAGGTTACAATCCTCAATATGGCTGTCCCAGATTTCAGACCCTGTCTATTTGTGGCATGTCTTTCCCTTCGCTCTTTGCCCCTATTTTTGCCAGCTATTAATGAATTAAGATCAATAATACTGTGTAAGCTAAAAATAAGTAAATGTTTATTTATATAGCACCTTTTACAGAGGTCACAAAGTGCTTCACAAAATTGAAATACAATACATTTACAGTCACAAAAGACATGGTCATAAAACTACCATTAATCTACTGGAATTAAAATGCCTTCTTAAACAAATGGGCTTTCAGTTCACTCTTAAAAATGTCAACAGCGTCAAGTAAGTGCAAGAAAAGCGGAAGATCGTTCCAGAGCAGCTGTGCGACCACCTGAAAGGAGCGATTTCCCCTGGTCCTGTAACGAGTACTAGGGACCATGAGCAGGTTCTGGTCATGTACTCTATATATAACATGAAGTTTGAAGGAGTATAGTTGTTAATAAACCCTGGACAATCACTCGATAGCTGTAACAGGGTTTCCGCGGATGATTAAAAATCATTAAAATTCATTAAAATATTATTTTTTAAGTTAAGGCCTTAATTGGCATTACAATTCATTAAATATGCTTATTGTGGCATTTAAAATGCTGTATAAAAAAAAAAAAAAAAAAGAAAGTGGTAGTGGTAAAAGAGTTGAGGTGTTGTCCTCTTGGTCCACTTCTTTTTTTTTTATGAGCAGATTATTACTACTGGTAGAACTGTCAAAAAAGCTTTAAAATATGAAAAAAAAAAAAAAACTTATTTTCGTCTAAGTTCTTCCCAATAATTAATTGTTGGGTTAGAGTTATCTTAAGTTTTTTTTACCTAGAAAGAAACAAAACTTCAATACATTTTAACTTGTATTTAATCTTAAAATACCTTCTGAATTATTAAGAGTGAAGGCATTGTATTATCTAGGGCTGTAACTAAAGATTATTTTGCAAATTGATTTGATCTGTCGATCGATTTTATTTATTTTATTTTTATTTTTTTTTAAACCAAACATTTTAGGAAAAACGACTTAAGTTCACCAAGGACATCCATTTTTCACTAGCCACATAAAACGCTTCACAACAACTGTCTTCCGTTCACGCCATGAGGGAGTCTTAAACACTTTAAAGGGCATATTACCTATATTTCACACTTGTCTAGAGGGAGGAGGCAATTGCTCGCTGTCACCCCCACTTTAACTTCCTGCTTAACATTCCAGCATAGAGACTGGTACAAGATTTCTCTAGGATCACTCCTATTAGGCAGAGGAAAGGCACACTCTAATATTTCATCTCTCAAGACTTTTTGCTTAAATAAACCAAGTGAAAATAAAACTTCTCCATTCAAGGACCTCTGGATAGAGCATATTGACAGACAAAAAAACAATTATTTTTCTAAAGCTCCTGTCACACTTTGACGATTTAGACCAGCATATGCCTGAAGAACCAAATAATCTGGCAAAAACGCTAGCCTGCATTGAATAAGTTAGGAGTTACGATACGTGGGGCATAAACTATATGTAACTTATTTGATCATTGACATACTTTAAGTGTAAGTTCCTCATAAGTCGTGGAGTCTGGCTTATCCAAAACCTCTGAATAACTTGTGCACTGCACTTACAGCCACTGTATAATGGCGTATTGGCAGCCTTTTGGTATAAGAGGGTTGACAGGAGGAAACGGTCTGTACTCCTCCAGACTTCCCCATCATAGGGTGAGTGTGAAGGTGAGTGAGATGGATCCTCCCTGCGTTCACGCCCACGGCCAACCAACTTCCTAGCAGACATGAAGCTGAATCTGCTGCGATTGCAAACCTTCTTTGTTTTTTTCTTTTTATTTATTTATTTATTTTATCCAGCGGTAAACAGCAGCTGGGATAATACCGCAATCAAAGAAATCTTTTTATGCAGACTGGGGGCATCCGGGTGCATCGCTGCCCCCCTCAAGACACTGGCTCGTAACATTTCATGGCCATTACGCTGCCATGCATTATGCGTAAGTTAGGCTGTCGCTGGACATAAGTTCTGGACTCTTTATGAGTATGCTATGTATACGCCCAAAACTGAAAAAAATACGTGGAAAGTTAAGTGTAGGCCAGCATTTTTGAAGATTCTGGGATATCAGGCTTACACTGGTTAAATCATCAAAGTGTGACAGGGGCTTAAAATCCAAAATGTTTACATATTTTTTTTTTTTAATATAATTTTGGTATAATTACTGCTCTGAGTGAGGCATACGTCTTAATCAAGCAACAAAAGCAGCAAAATCTGACCTTACAGCTCTGATCCATCTGCCCAATCATCCCCCTAGCTCACCACAAGACACGTCTGCTTTAATTCAGTTGAAAACTTTTATATCTCTAATTGAAATATTCAAACTTAAAATATTCTTGCTTGGAACAGAGAACTCTGGGATGTGAGTTTGTGTTAGTTTTGTCTTCTAATAGTAGTAGGATTCCCTGATCACAGCATGTTTGGTGTTCCATTATCAGGAAAATGTGTTTTCTCAGGCTTATACCTCTGGATGTTCGGTCATCCCAGTTTATTAATGAATTTGTTAGTTGTTCCATAAAAAGAAAATGGAAAAACAATCCACTGGACTTTGTTTCAAAGTTTAAAGACATTTCGCTTCCCATCCAGGCAGCTTTTTAAATTCAAAATGGCAGGAAACGTCTTCAAACTTGGAAAGTCCAGTGGATGTTTTTAATTTTCTTTTTTAGAATGACTATGACCTGGATGACTGAATCTTCATCAGCATTTTGTGATCAGATTTGGCACTCAAACGTTAATCTTTCCAGTCGCACATAGATTTATAGAGGAAAGGCTGTATCTCCTGTTATCATTGTGTTTAGCTTATTTGATCGTTTTTTTTTTTTGTTTTGTTTTATATAAATTCCTCTCCTAAAAAATGAGAATGTAAAATGTATTTCTTGCATTTCAGGGGAGCAGCAAAAATCATTGAATCATCTGGTGTCCATTTCCAGGTGGGTTTTTATATTTAAGGAACTTGTTTTGTTTTTTTTTATTTCTTCCTTCTTCAGTCAGTTTTAACTCTGCCTGTATTTCTCCATGTGTCTCTCCTGCATTTGTTGTTCAGGTGGTGTATGAGCACCTGGGGGAGCTGTTAGTGGTTCTGATCACGCTCGATGAGATTATGGAAAATCATGGTACCCTAAAAGATCACTGGAAGATGTATAAAAGGTCAATACACACACACACCAACACACACACAACTGTTTGTACATTCCCTGATATTTTGATTATAGTCAGATTTTTCAATTTCTGTGATTTGAGTTTTCTTTCTCTGTCATAAAAGAATAATGTCATGTAAGATCTCTTCATTATTAAAAAAGAATGGATAATTGTTTTAATTAGTAGAAAAAAATAATTTATTTTAGGGAAAATAAGACAGGAACTACATATGTTAGATGCAGGAGAGTAAATGTCAAAAGTCTGGCCTGTGGGCTATTTGTGGCCCTCAGTACTATTTTGTGTGGCTCACTACCATCAATAAGGATTTTGCAAGTTTGGCCCACTAGTAACACCAATTCATGAGTGATGCTTTCTTAAATGTCTTTCAGTTTATAGCTTAGTGGTAGAGCATATGACTGCAGCTCAAGAGCTCTCTGGTTCAACTCCAGATGCCCCCTAATTTCAGTTTAGTGGCTTTCAGTGTCTATAACTCAAGTTCCTTCTTAAAAAGAATTTGGGGAATGGTGGTCTAGTGGTTAGGTCATTGCGCTGGAATCTAGAGGTTCTGAGGTCAAGCCTCACTGTCACAGACTCTGGGTCCCTGAGCAAAGACCCTTAACCCCACACTGACCCCGGGCGCCGCAAAACGGCAGCCAACTTGGATGGGTTAAATGCAGAGAGTTAATTTCGCTGCTCTGTACTTGTAACAGTGTAATGACAATACAATTGTAAAAAAAAAAAAAATATGTAAACATTTTGTATTGAAGATAAAAAATAAAAAACTTTTCTGTCTGTCAATATGCTCTATCCAGAGCTCCTCAAGCGAAACAGTTATAGTTTCATCTGGTTTAAAGCTGAAGTCTGTAAGTTTTTAAAAATCACTTTTTGTCATATTGGCTAAAACTGTCCCTATGCCCAGACAGCAGTACATGTGATATGTAACCTGTGAAAAAAACTGCTTCAATTGGTACCTCCTACTGCCTGTATTTCAATCTGGAAAGAATAATTCGGGACGAGTCAAAACAACCAATCACAGAGGAGCGTCTGATGGAGTGTCAATCACAGCTCACACACGCTGAACCCCCCCCCCCCCCCCCGACCCCCCCCCCCCCCCCCTTCTGGTCGCATGCGGTAGCCACGCAGATGCTGTGAGAGGGG
>NW_015150707.1:62930-63954 GCF_000732505.1 Cyprinodon variegatus
ATACAATGAAACAGCTTCCCTTTTATACATTTCAGGCTATTGGGGCTCCTCCCCCAAGCTCCTCCTTTCTTTTCATCATTTTAGATGCATTTTCTTCAGTTAAGTTTAATTAATTTTATTCTACCGGTGGAAAGTCCTTTTCAAAACAAATTTTTTATATATTTAATCAACAAACACTTTATTACATGTCATGATTATTTTTCTTATAAGTCATAATAACATATGTCGCTATTAAATCAACAACCATTATTTTTCAGTTATTATTATTTCAAAACACAGTTTTCAGTTCAGTTGTTATTATTTTAAAACAAAGTTTTCATTCAGTGATTCATGATTGCAACTTTTCACATTGAACTAGGGTGCTTAAAGTTTCAGTAAACCATCACATTGATGGTACTTAGTACTGCTCAGGGTGTGTGTGTGTTAAACCAACAACTCCCTTTGTCACAATTTTGTTTAACTAAGCTGTGTACATCTGCACTAATGCTCCTCAAACAGGCCTTATTCTGACTCTTCTGCCGCTTCTGAGGCCTAAATGATCTCAGCCATCTGCCTTTTTGACGCTGTGCTCAGAATTCTGTCCTTCCTTAGAAACCTACCTCTGCAAAGCTGCGCTTTAGGATTATTCATTAACAGCCTACTCCTGCAAAGGTGCACTTAAAAATCTTTCTACTCAATTAATCAGCCTTATCTGTAAAGCTGTACTGCAGGTCTCACAGCTCAGACTTTTCCATGCTAAGGCACAAATGGTTAGACCTTTAAACCAAGCCCTTTATTCAATGTAAAAGATGACATGTAGATAACTTTAATCGCATAACTTTAATCATTGGTGCACACTAATTCTCTACACTTTCCTGTCTTAAAAGGCACAATTCTTCTAGTCATTTGTTGAAATGGGGGGACCTATTGTTTGAGCCCCTTAGGGGCTTTTAAATACAAAAATGCCTGTCTTTTTTTTTGCGTTTTATGAAACAAAGTACCCTATATTTTGTGGATGTACAGCTACATTTCTCATGTAAGTTTG
>NW_015150707.1:64520-66903 GCF_000732505.1 Cyprinodon variegatus
TTTCCAAAGTTAACTATGTTAGAATATTTTGTTCCTTTACAAGATTAAAAATATCTTTTGCAAGGGAGACCTGGCCAAGATAGGCATCAAAATTACATCACATCATTACATACGTACAAGACACACACATAAAAGCCAAATATGCACTTACAGTAAAATTTCAATTAAAACATTGACATGTGAAAACATCTAATTCTCAGCTTAAAAGTATTCAAAGGAACCAATTTACTAAGTTTCAAGTTATTTTGCAGCAAATTCCATGTAAAGGGAGCAGAGTAAGCAAAGGCCTTTTTACCCAGCTCAGTACTGACACGTGGCACAGAAAACAAGACAACAAAATAATCGTTAGTTGCAGCCCTAGTTTATAATCAAGCTTTTTTTGTTTGTTTGTTTTTGTTATGCAAAAACCTTTGCAAAGATCAAGCTACATACCAAAGTGGCAACACCAGCCTAACAATGCTATCTGACTCACAGCAGACACATTTACATCTGTAAGCTCCTCCCTGATATTACCCAGATCCTCTGTTGTCCCAGCTCCATACTGAGGGAGGATAATTCTCATTGCTGTAAAACAGTCGGCAATAAAAACCCACCTTAAGGGGCCTACTGAGGCCCCCCCCAAAGGGCAATAAAACACATGGGATCACATTCCATTCATTTCCTCACACATCCTGTTGTTAAGAATATCAAATCATTCAGTATCTAAGTAAGCTAATATGTCTATATGAAGTTAAATGCATTCACTTGAGATGTTTAAAGCTATGGTAGCAACGTTGCCTTGATTTAACGTATTTATCATGAACATATGTATAGGTTATTAAAGTCTGTTCATCACAACCCCGGAAAATTTTCCATCTCTGAAGAAAAACTGAAACCATTTGAGAAGCTCCTGTTGAAGCTGGAGGGGCAGCTGCTGGATGGCATGATACTTCAGGTGTTTTTTTTACTTTGTACCAGCAGATCACTGCTTTCACTACAGAAAGCTCCGCTGAGCAACAGTAACATGAGCGTCTTTGACAGGCATGTGTGGAGCAGAGGTTCGATGACCCAGCTGAGGGGGTGACTGTCTCCAAAAACGGCGCCTTTGCTGAGGAGTTCGCCTTCAACATTCGCTCCATATTTACTAATGTGGAGTCAAAGATTGGTCAGTTTCTCTGAGGATACACTGTTCTGTCTCACCCAGCTCTTTAGTTTTAATCACGTTTTTGTTTCTTTTTTTAGGTGAACCTTCTGAAATTGACCAGAGAGATAAGTACGCTGCGGTCTGTGGCCTCTTTGTCCTACACTTTCACATTTTTAGAAGCGTTGACAAGAAACTCTTCAAATCGTTGCTTGATGTCTGTAAAAAGGTAAAGACATTCTTAATTTATTCATCATTCTTATCTTAAATCTTCATCTCACATATCTTTTTTTCTTGTAGGTCCCTGCTGTCACTCTGATTGCAAATATCATCTGGTTCCCCGATACATTCCTCACCACTAAAGTCCCGGCTGCTGCCAAACTGATGGACAAGAAAAGCCTGCAGGCGATCAAAACACAGAGAGACGCCTACCTGCAGCAAAGGGCCCAGACTTTAACAAAGTGAGGATCATTAAAAATAATTTATAATAAAAAGCAGGAGAACAGCAGTAATCTCATATGTATCTATCATTTGCTTCAGGGACGTCCAGTCGTACTACGTTTTTGTAACTTCGTGGATGATGAAGATGGAGTCCATCCTGTCCAAAGAGCATAAGAGTGACAAGATGGCAGAGGACCTCAACAGCAGATGTAATGTGTTCTTGCAGGTAAAGCGATAAAAGACCGGCCATGAGGCTATATTTGAGAATAATTCTTGCTTTGATCCCTTTGAATTTGTGGTGTGTGGTGTGTGGTGTGTTTTATCTTACCGGTTGCACCTGAATGCACCATGCACAGTTCATTCAGACCACAGACTCACATTTTCTGCTCATTAGTGGATTAGTGCAAACAGATTAGGACATGAACTGATTTTCCTCCAGTACAAATGATGCTTATATACAGGCTGTTTCTTATCAGTACAATTGGCTACATAAATGATAGCTGTTAAAAGATGCGTTCATTGACATGAAGTTTCAGTTGAGTCCAACCTTCTTTCCAAACTGTAGTTGCATGCGAAGCCTTAAGGCTCCCAGATAGCAGCATTTCCTGATAGCTGGGTGTCCCTTCTCTTTTGTAGGGTGTTTATTTTTAAGCCTGCCTAACAGAACGTATTATTGCAGTTTGTTGACACTGATTATTACTGATCTGTAATATTTTAAAAGGGACTGTAAACATTAATGAACATTTCAGTAAATATGTCTGTGTGAGCTATAAAGCTAATTGTTTTTACTTTATTTTAGGGCTGGGCGATATAGAAGAAAAG
>NW_015150707.1:68059-74578 GCF_000732505.1 Cyprinodon variegatus
GCACCACACGTCTATCGATCGATATATATTGTTATTGAATTATCCGCCAGCCCTATTTTATTTTAATTATGGCATCTTGTTTTCTCACAGGGCATCCTGTACGCTTACAGCATCAGCACCATCATCAAGACCACCATGAACATGTATATGTCAATGCAGCGGCCCATGACCAAGACGTCTGTCAAAGCACTTTGTCGTTTGGTGGAGTTGCTGAAGGTGTGTTTCTGCAACTTTAACAGTTCAAATTTTCCTTTTGCTTGCTGTAACGTTGGCAGTTTACATCACGTGTCTCTCCTCCCAGGCTGTGGAGCACACATTTCACAGGAGGTCGATGGTTGTAGCGGATTCTGTTTCACATATCACTCTCCAGCTCCAGTCTCAGGCCCTCAATGCCATCAACACTGCAAAGGTAAACCCAAACAAAAAAAAACAAAAAACAAAACTTTTGTAGTTTGTAAAATGCTGTTATTGATACATTTTTTGTTCTTTACTAATTTATGTTTTTATCCAAAAAGAAAAGGGTGATCTCTGATAAAAAGTACAGTGAGCAGCGTCTGGACGTCCTTTCATCCTTGGTGCTTGCAGAAAACGCTCTGAGCGGGCCGAGCACAAAGGAGCGACGCCTCGTGGTATCTCTTGCTCTGTGTGTCGGCACTCAGCTGGTACGTCCAAAGATTGAACCGCAGCACAAACAGAAGTATTGCTGCTTCTTTTATGACCCTTTTCTATTTTCTTATTTTTGGTTACTTTACTTAGAAAACATTCAAAGATGAGGAGCTGCTCCCTCTGCAGGTCCTTCTGAAGAAGCTGGATTTGATCAGTGAGCTTAGTCAAAGGTGAGGTATTCAGTCAGGGTTAAGGAGGAAGGAGAGCGTGAGCATGAGTAGAAATGGTAAACTGCAGTGGCAAGAATGCTGCAAATACATGAATGATGCAAACTGAAAAAACAGAACAAAAACAAATGCAACAGAAAAATGCTGCAATCATAGAAAATGGAAATAAAAAAAGGATGAAAGACAAATCCAGAGGAAAGTGCTCTTACTGGAGAAAATGTATAAAAGCAGAAAAAAATGCTGCAAATACCAAAAATGAAAAGTTGGAAAATCTATTTTTGTTCATAAAATCAAGTGCGGGAAACCAGTAGTGTGGGTCTGTTGTTTTTAAGAAAACAAATGGCCATAATGCTATATAATGTTGCTAAACAGCAGCATATTTACCCTCTTTTTTTTTTTCTCTCCAGCGTTTGTTCTATTGCATTTATTATTTGTTTTGCGAGAAGTTTGCACCTGTTTGACACCGTACTAAACCCCATTGTTACCAATACTGGCAATAATAACGGATATGGTTCATGTTTTTCATATAAACCTTGAAATAAAGGGAAATTAGAAAATAATGGCATCAGAGAACAATAGCCTACTTTAGGCAGAAAAGCGTTTCTTCATTACGTTTATTCTATTTTTGCTAACATACAGCGTATATGTCACATAAAGATGCTTCTTGTTGATGTGTATTCAATTTTGATACAAGTGTAAAATTTCTTGTCTGAACTGCTAAAAGCCAACCAGATTACCAGATCCATTAAAAGCTGCATTTTATTTGTCCTGCTCCGTTTGTTTATTTATTATTTATTTACCATTCATTTTTTAGGGTCAGGATCCAGTGTGACTGTAGTTTCCTTTACTGGCATCGAGCTGTCTTCCCTATCTACCTCGACGATGTGTATGACAATGCTGTAGATGCAGCACGGATGCATGTAAGAAGACTTTATTCCCAAATCATAATGTGATGCTGAAATGTATGGCCAGATTATTTGACTTGTCTTCCTTTGCTTTTTATAATAACCATTGTCGCTCTGCCCTCCTCCTCCTTGTGTGAGCAGTACATGTTCAGTGCTCTAAGAGACAGCGTGCCATGCATGCTCCACGCTAAACACCTGGGGTCGTGTGACCAACTGCTGGAGTGCTTCGACAAGGAGATCATGGATGTGTTCAATGAGGTGAGGAGCATGAGTGGAAGGAGTTTAAAGGGATCGTTATGGTACTTTATCAAGCTCATCAAAAATATGAGTTGACCTTCTTTTTCTTCTATGAGCCAACGTGAGTTCTATAAACTTGTCAGTAACGAGTGTTGCATGTCCTGGCTTAAATCAGTTGTTCCGATACACATTACTTTGACCTGTTCTTCATATCCAGTGGAATACCAGGCAGGAACAGATCTTTGTCCCTCCATATGGAAACCTTCTCACTTCATTTGGCAACAGCTGCTCTGATTAGGATTGCAGGCATAACATTGTCTTTGTTGGGAATGGATTTATGATCATGGGGCCATTAGAGCTAAAAGGGGTTTAACATTTGCAGTTAAACAAAACATCCATCTTCTGTCACACTTTATCCCTGCTGGGGTCGCATTATTCTCAGGTTACGTGATGTTTATCTGTATTTCAGCTATTCTATTTCATTTTATCTTATCCTCTATTACCATTGCTTATTCTTTCTATTATCTTTATTAGACTCTTGTGAAAGTATTTCTTTGCTGGTGCGAAAAGTGAATGTTCTTCATGTGTATAACTCAAGGTCACTGCCTGAATGAAGAAATTTATGTGTATTCCTGTATCATGCTGCAACTTAAAGCTTATTTATACTTAGAAACCAGGTCGTCTGCCTGTGTGTCACAGTGAACACAAAAGTGCCTCGCCCCTTCCACAGACTATATACTTTATATATCCCTTTGCATCTTTTCCTCCTTTTGGCACCTTCCTCTTCTTTTTGACTATAGAGCCAATGTAACGAGTACATTTCTCCACTGTGAGATCAGTAAAGTAAATCCTCATCATCAGAGTGATGGGAGATTATAACTGATGACATCTCCGCCTGCATTCGTTGCGAGTAAAAAGTTCTACATCTTCAGCCAGTTTATGTACGACGAACACATCAAGTTCCGACTCATTAAGGACATTCGCTTTTTCAGGGAAATAAAGGATCAGTCGGACTGTAGTGAATTAATACTGCACCATGAATAGAATATAGTGGATAAATGTCTCACAATAAATATATTTGTGTTATAATGGTCAAATGGTGTGCTTCAAAGTAAAGTAATATGTGCATGGCTGTTTGAAGGTTGAGATAAGATTAGGAGGGATGAAGAGTGGTGTTGGAAAGAATCCAATGGCAGCCCACTTCTCCCCAAAGGGATGGGTTAAATGCAGAGAATTAATTTTGTTGCTCTGTACTTGTGACAATGTAATAACAATATAATTGAATTACATATTATTATATTAATTATTATATATCAACAAAGTCACATGAGACCTAATGGTGATCTGCGTAAGTCTATATAACCACGTGACACCGGGATTCTTTACTATCTTCATGCGCAGGTTTGTGGTGAGCAGTTCTACAGACTTTTTTTCCATTAGCGCAGACCACACTTCAATATTGGGCATTAATTAAAAAATATCTGCGACAAGCTCACTGCGATACACTGCTACGGGAGGATAACAAGCCCTTTACTCCCCACATATTCCTTTAGGGTTCTGGCATTATCTGTTGTAACTAGGGACTCCCTTTTTCTAATAAATAGCGAGGAAGACAGCAGAGGGGCATCATCCCTGACATGATTTGATAAGTTTGGGTGTTTGAACCTAACAATTTCCTCCTGCTTGCAGCATCTCCTTGATAAGCTGTGTAAGGAGATTGAGAAGGACCTACGTCTGTCTGTCCACACCCACCTGAAGCTGGATGACAGGAACCCTTTTAAAGTCGGCATGAAGGACTTGGCCCACTTCTTCTCTGTCAAACCCATCCGATTCTTCAACCGCTTCATTCACATCAAAGGTGCAGAAAAACTCAGTCCTTTTCAAAAGAATTTAATAAAGATTTCTCTGTGTTCTTGACACTTGTCGGCACATCCCAAAATAGACAACCAGAATCCAATGAACCTGTTTTCTATTAAACATTTCATAAAGCAAAGATAAGACACACGTTTCCATGTTATGTCCTGCTTCCTTCACAGATAGTGATCTTCCATCTATTTCATATCCGTTTGTTTGGCCCAACACAGACCCCCACTCTCAATTAAACTCAATTCACACCTTATTCTTAAGCCTTTCTGCAAACCCAAGAAGTGAACCTTTCTTCATTGGGAGGATGGACCTTTAAGTTCCTACAAGGTTGAATACAAGTAAAAGAATCAGAGTCTATGAGGGATTCACGTATTTTCTTTATCTGCAAATACTCTGGTAGTTTTGAAGGCCTAGAAAGACCAAAGAAAAGCAAGGTTTGAGAAAGTCCATGGATGTTTTAGAATGTTCTAATTCTAGCTGTAGTAGTGATAGTGTAGTACTTTCAATTCAAAATAACTTATTGATCCTTAAGGGAAATTAAATCTTGTAACTTGAATTTTTGTTAAAGAGATGTTGCTAACTGTAAGCTAAAAGGGTCTGTTTTGTCTTCTTTATCAACTTATTGATCTTTTTTAAACAGAAGAGATGACACTCTCCTCAACAAGCATGGCAGTCTCTCCATCAGTTTATACACCTAACCTTCAAATGTGGGAACAGTGTTGGTTATTCTTCTGTTTCTCAAAATACCTCCCAGGTCCCAACAACAGACAGAACAAACCTGACCTTGCAGGCGTAGAATACAGACCAAATATTTTTTACTGAGTTTTAATAAATGATAAGAGAAAAGCTACTTTCAAATTTTCCCAAAACAGGATTTGATGTTTGCCTTTTATGCGTCTTTTTTTTTTTTTCTAATCTTCTTTCAGCTTATGTGACCCACTACTTGGATAAAACTTTCTACAACCTGACCACTGTTGCTCTGCATGACTGGGCCACCTACAGTGAGATGAGGAACCTGGCAACGCAGCGCTACGGACTCACAATGACTGAGGCTCACCTGCCCAGCCAGACACTGGAGCAGGTCAGGGGGGGTTTGTTAGTCATACATGAAGGATGGCAAAGCTCTCAGTGAAATACACCATCAACTGTAACCCATCTGCTCTCATCAGGGTTTGGATGTTCTGGAGATCATGAGAAACATACACGTTTTTGTCTCCCGCTACCTCTATAACCTGAACAACCAGGTATGGTTCAAACAGCCCTGTGGCCTCTTGTCTGCCCACAGCAGCCTCTGAACTCATGTGTCCTTCCAGATCTTCATAGAAAAAGCAAGCAACAACAAGCATCTCAACACAATCAACATCCGTCACGTCGCAAACTCCATCCGGACCCACGGAACGGGCATCATGAACACCACGGTGAGTTTTCCTCCACATGTTGGTCTAAACTTTGATTTAACTGGAATCAATAAAGATGTTTGCGTCTGTTGTTTTATCCTCTCAGGTTAATTTCACCTACCAGTTCCTGCGGAAAAAGTTCTACATCTTCAGCCAGTTTATGTATGACGAACACATCAAGTCCCGACTCATTAAGGACATTCGCTTTTTCAGGGAAATAAAGGATCAGTCGGACCATAAGGTATTTTTTCTTTTTTTTTCTCTGGCAGTAAGTTTAAAAACAGAGTAGATCTTTCAGGAATGTTCAGTTTGGTGTTTCTATTGTCTGTTTTTAACAGAACTCTTTACACATATTTTCCAAACATGGGTTGTCTCGCTAGCAATCAGCATTTAGCTCCCTTCCCACTGTCAAAAGCTGGGTCTAACCCCTAGCTGGAAAGCTGCGTGGCCTCTGTCCCCCCCGCCGCTGCATGTCTGGTGATACCATCATGCAGGGTTAGTGCTGATGATGTCACCTGTCTGACATAAATCACTAAATGTAACAAAGGAGAGCAGCATGTAAGGAAGCCAGAGCGTAGTCAGTATTCTTTATTATTTTG
Source organism: Cyprinodon variegatus (assembly GCF_000732505.1). Taxonomy (NCBI): domain Eukaryota; kingdom Metazoa; phylum Chordata; class Actinopteri; order Cyprinodontiformes; family Cyprinodontidae; genus Cyprinodon; species Cyprinodon variegatus. Next base: position 73,897 of record NW_015150707.1, read on the forward strand.
CTCTTTTATCCATCTGAATCCCTTTCACCAGCGATCTGCCGTGTTTATTGAATGTAAACAGAGTTGTTTCGGCTTGTTAGATCAGAAGCAAATGGTCGCGATGTGTTGATGTCCATACGTTGCGTTCAATGTTGTCACGTAATTTATGCCAATCAGGCACGAGGCAATTTTTAACACGGGTCACTTGCCAAGTCGTTTGACCAGGGTAGACACGAGTTGAAACAGGTTTGAAACAGTGGGAAAGGGGTATTATTTGTAAAAAAAAAAAAAATATGTTAAAAGTATGAAGTGTATTTGTATACAGGCCTTCTGGGTTTGTAGAGCCACGTTCTGTATCTCGGCCTGCATTGCATATCTGAACACTAAAATCTTTGTAATTCTTTGCAAATGAACTTAATTACAGTCAAACTGGATCTAAGTCTTCTCAAAGACCTTCAACCGGATTAGAGTCCTGCTTTAAACTGGATCATTCTAACCCGCCGTTCTATTTTAGCTTAGACTGCATCATTAGTTCTCCACCACTGTTTTACAGGTTTTCTTCCACAGTTTTATTGCATTTGACATAACTGATCTTTCCCTAAACTCGGATCAGTTTCACTCTCCCTGCTGAATAAAAACATCCCCTCAGCCTCATGCTGCTGACCTCATGCTTCACCAAGGAGATGGTACATTGGGGTTGATG
>NW_015150707.1:75286-97625 GCF_000732505.1 Cyprinodon variegatus
TCCCCCGGTAGGATAAAAATAATTGGACTTAACCGAAGAAAAAACACTTAAAATGATGTAAAGAAAGGAGGGGCTTGGGGGAGGAGCCCACCAGCCCCCTGAGTGTATAAAAGAGAAGCATTTTCAACATCTTGTCAGTTGTTCACCGGTGATCAGCTCATGTGGTTGCTTTGTATTTTGCAATAAAACCGCGTTGGACCTGGACGCAGCTGCTTCTGCCTATTTTTTGATCATTGTTTTGAGACTATTCTACAGCTTTTAAGGACTTTGAATTTTTATAAAACTTAGCACCAATTTTAAGTCGTTAAGAAGACAGTTTCCACGACAACCCCACACTTTTTTGTTTTTCATTAATAAATACCTTTACTTTTCACCTCATGTTTATGATTATTTTAACACAATCAAAATGTAAACCAGTAGTTGTTTGTTGTATGCTGCAGTATCCTTTTGAGCGTGCAGAGAAGTTTAACCGTGGCATCAGAAAGCTCGGCCTCACCCCCGATGGACAGAGCTACCTGGATCAGTTCAGACAGCTCATCAGTCAGATCGGTGAGGAGTTTCTCATCACATTAAAAGTCAGACTTCCATCAGGTTAAGGCAGTGCCCTTTTAACTCATTTTCTCTCAGGCAACGCTATGGGCTACGTGCGTATGATCCGTTCCGGAGGCCTTCACTGCTGCAGCAGTGCGATCAGGTAAAAAAAAAAAAAAAAAGAAAAGGGTATTTTACACACCCAATTTTTTTAAAGAAGATGTTTTTTCTATTTTACTGAATCGTTGTTTCTGGATCATTTCCAGATTTGTACCAGACCTGGAAGATATAGTCAACTTTGAAGAGCTAGTGAAGGAGGAAGGACTATCGGAGGAAACCCAGAGATCTGCCTGGTAAAAACTTAAAACACTTCCAGATTTCCCTAAAACAACCGCTAGGCAGTGGCAGCTGGTGGAGTTTTCTCCACGGGGGGCTATAAATTCAAAATAGATGTATACCAAAAACCAATCAAAGATATACTAAGTTATCACACCAGAATATTTATATGAATGCCAACAACAAAATACAACATTATAAAAAGACTTCATAAAAACAAAAAACATAATGTACAGGTTTTTTGCACATAAATGTTGCCATTCTAAGGCTTTGTGAAGGCAAATCAGTGTTGCATGGTCCAATATGGTGTCACAAACCTTAAAATATAATGTACCAGTATAATAATGGAGAATTAGTCAGCTTTATATTTTTTTTATATATATAAACTATTTTCTGAGAATGTGCTTATTTAGGAGCAACTATGCAAATTAACAAACATCTAGAATAAGTATACTATATCATATTATTTTCCATGATTAACATGGAAAATAATATGATGTTGTATACAGATATCCTGATGTTTGAAAAAGGAGGCAGGCAGTCAAGGCAGCAGAATAAAGCGAATACAAGCGAATAAAGTAGTGCCTCGCTGCATGCAGTTCGCCAAGCCTTGTAGATAAAGAAGGCCCTTGAAAAAGACAGCGTACCGTCTCTATCTGGCTTTGTATTCCTGATTAATTTTGATGTTCGACTGATCAGGTCCAAACGCTTTCACCTCCAGCTTCTCCTGCCAAGTTTGCTTCCCTGCCGCCACTCGGCCTGTCAGTCACCCACACAACAACTGGGACGACAGTTCCTGTCAGATGGCAGAGCTTGGGGTACAGGAGAGCTTCGCCCTCGAGCTCTTCTATCTTTTTTCAGAGGAGCTGATGACGATGTACAACTTTTAATCAGAGTCTATGGCCATAGATTTGTGCGCCATCACCGATCCGACGAAAAATGAAAAGACACTTTACTTGTCATTAAAGATTAAATATTTATCTTGCACATCTAAAAAATACATTGTTTTATATTTTGAAATATTTTAATTTTATAATAAACCAAGGTCATTAGGTGGCTGGGGCAGCACCCTAGCGCCCTCTATTGGCCAGCCGTCACTGCCGTTAGGTGTTGTAAAGGAAACCTCTGTATTTACACCTTGAAGCTTTCTCTCTTTGGCGCTTTTCCTGAGAATAGATCACTGATGACAAACTCTTTAAATAACACTTCATAATGTATATGCCTTAAATAACCATGAGACAGGACAACAGATTTTGACAGTGTTGTGGAGTTTTTCAATTGTCAAGGAGTCAGAAAGACAAGATTGATCTTTTCTTTTGTTGAAACAATGTCTAAGTTTTTTCAAACAGAGTTCATGGTCTGAGAGTCCATGAACATGTGCATCAGATATCAGATTGGATAACAATTAAAACTCACACACAAACTTTGGCGGAACCATGGGCAGGAAACGGGTTTGGATACAATCAACAGAGCAAGGGGTCCTTCCAGACTGTTAGGAGCTCCTTGAGCAATAAAACCTCACCTCCCTAATGATAGTAAATTCTACAACTGGGAAGCTGAGATGAAGGGAGTTGCTGATAAGGGATCAGGTCATCTGAGGGTCAGTGTACTTTAAGCAAATAGTTTTACTCAGTGAAACTCTATCTATTTAACTCTTTTTACAATCTCTATATATTCAGTTCCGCCCCTCCAACTATAAGCTATATCAAAAAGGAAAGTTTTAAGCCTACCCTCAAAAATAGACAACGTGTCTGCCTCACAGACTAAAACTAGTAGTTGGTTCCACAGGAGAGGAGCCTGATAACTAAAAGATCTGCCTCCCATTCTATTTTTAGAAATTCTAGGAACCACTTGTAAATCTGCAGATTGAGAGCGAAGTGCTCTGTTAGGGACATGAGGAACAATCATATCTTGATATAAGATGAAGTTTGACAATTTAAGGCTTTATATGTGAGAAGGAGGATTTTAAATTCTATTCTGGATTTAACAGGAAGCCAATGAAGAGAAGCTAAGATAGGAAAGATATGATCTCTCTTTTTAATTTTCATCAGAACTCTGGGTGCAGCATTTTGGATCAGCTGAATTCTTTTAGCTACAGTTTGTGGACTTCCTGATAGTAAAGAATTACAGTAGTCCAGCCTTGAGGTAACAAATGCATGGACTAGTTTCTCAGCATCAACCCTGGACAGGATATTTCTCATTTTTGCAATATTCCTCAGATGAAAGAATCAAATGACAGGTCCTGATCAAGAACAACACAAAGAATTTTTACTTTATTATCTGAAATCAGTTTAATCCCATCCAAATGAAGTGACTGACTAATCAGCTTCTTTTTCAAAGACTCTGGTCCAAAGACTACCAACCGGACTTGAATCTTGTGAAGTGGCTCCAAATTATAGGTCAAGAAGCATTTTATACAACATCAGTGTGCCACATCATTACACCATGCAAGTTTGCAGATGAGGAGACACCCATGGCTCCAGCCTTATCAAAATATTCCACTTTGTTCTTAGATCAAGGACACCGCGCTCATTCCATTCCCAAATCTTTGCCATGTGCATAATGAAGATGATAACTGCATATCCAGAAAGAGGAACTGTCCTAATTAGATAAACTACTTGGGAAAATATTAGTTCACACGCAATAGCCAGTTAATATTGGGGGTTAACAGACTCACACGTCATCAATAATAATAATAATCCTAAAAGTTTAATTCCTTAGTTTGTCTGCAGGGGGCAGCATATCCATTCAAATTAACAGAGCATTACTTAATAGACATTGTGTGTTATTCCCAGCGTCCTGGATTCAGTGTTGAGCGATCTGACCAGTAACTCTGCTGAGGGGACGGAGTACTTCAAGAAGCTGGTGTCCGTTTTTGCCCCCGAGTTCCGTAGTGCAAAGAATATGCACCTGAGGAACTTCTACATGATTGTACCTCCTCTGGTCAGTGCTGCAGGATTTTGTTTCTCGAAATGTGTCATCTCTCAACAAAAACCCAAACTAAACCCCTCAAATCTCTCTTACAGACTGTGAATTTCGTGGAGCACTCAATCAGTTGTAAAGAAAAGCTCAACAAGAAAAACAAAACTGGAGCAGCTTTTACAGACGACGGCTTTGCAATGGGTCAGCACTATTGGAGAGAAACAGAATCATGGCAGTCGTTTTTTTATGTCGGCTCCTGATATTTGCCTCTTTCCTCTCAGGTGTTGCATACATTCTCAAGCTGCTGGACCAGTACCTGGAGTTCGACTCTCTGCACTGGTTCCAAGCGGTCCGGGATAAGTACAGAAAAGAGCTGAGTGCGGTGGTGAAGGAACAGACCGTACAGTCCGCTGGTCAGGATGAGAAGTTGGTTCAGACGATGAATCTCACCCAGAAGAGGCTGGATGTCTACCTGCAGGTGTGGAGCTCAAACACTTTTTAGAAATGCCCGCAATACCTCTCAGAGGTAACGGAATAGGAATTAATTGTGAGGTAGAACAAAAAAGTATTTTGTTTTTGTTTTTTTTATTTTCCAAATGAAAAGTTGAAGAGGAGGGGCTTACAGTACCCTGGTGGATCTAAAGGAAATGTTGCTTAACCAATTTCCACCAGAAGTTGCTAATTACCAATCTTTAGGAATAAACGGCTCCATTCATTGGTGGCCTTTGGCTTCTTAGAGAAAGTTGGGGAACAAAGTAGTTTTTTTTTTTCAATCAAAGATATGAACAGCTGCCTAACAAGAAGGGAGAAGATAATAGATTTCAGGAGGAACAGATTAAACACATTGCCCTCGTCAGAAACGAAGTGTATTATAAATACCTGGATGTTTTTCTGGAGATGAGATGGGACAGAGCAGAATGTTTTTCCTAAAGAAGCTTGGGTCTGAGATGTTACACATCTTCGTTAAGTCTGTTGTGGAGTCTGATTTCTTCAGCTGGGGTAACGGCATCAGAGCAAATGACTTGAAGAAGCTCAACAAGCCGATAAACAAGGCCAACTCTGTTCTAGGAACTCCTCTAGAACCTCTGGAGATGATCTCACAAAGAACTCATAAAATTAAAGTCTAGGTATTTTAAACGGTGTGTTCAGTCAAAAGTTTCTTCAGATCCTCTGCAAGACCGACCACTACAGAAGATCATCCTACAGCTAACGACATCTACAATAACTAAACTAATAATAATAAAGTATGTTTTTACATAATTGAAGTGTTGTAGTTTAAAAGCATTGCAGGTTTTTGGCAGGTATTTTTTCTGTTGTTCCCTTTGATGAAACATGGCGGTGGCCTTGTCATGGTAGGGGAACACTTCAACAGGGACTGAGTAGCTGGTCGGAGTGAATAAGCTTATTACATTCATGTATCCTGTTTTATTGGTGTGAAATAAAATCTATTTCAGTTCTTTAATGAGAAAAGGTAAAGTAAGCCTCTAATAAAACATGTAATGCTTGCATTTATTTTACTGTTATCTTGTTGTTACAGGAGTTCGAGCTACTTTACTTCTCATTAAGCAGCGCAAGGATCTTCTTCAGAGCGGACCAAACAGCAGCAGAGGAAACCCAGGAGAAGAAAGGTAAAGGTTAGTCCACTGCTCAGGTTAAACCACAGCCAGCCGCTGTACTGGGCTCTCTGTAAATAACCTTCTAGATGGAAAGCTAAAATTCACTCTGGTATTTTCTTCTTAAGATGAACCGGGGAAAGAAGGAACTTCACCAGAAGGACCAATGGCTGCTGACTCTTCAAAGTGAGCTTCATGTGAAACCAGAGCTTGTTTTTTTTTTTTTTTACTCTGTAGAGAAATGATCTTGAAGACAGAAAATGAGGCGGACCCACCTGATGTCAGTTTGTGGATAAAAGACTATAAAAACTAGGGATGTTTTTATTTCCCATGGTCAACTTAAAGACTGTACCTCCAGGAAATGTCTCTTCATATTCCTTTTTTTTTTAACATCCAGTAATGTATAGTTTGTTTTTACAAGCGCACCTTCTTCTTGTACTAATTTAAAATGTTTTTTTGTTTTTTTTTTATCTTTCACCCAAGTTTTCATAACAAGTTCGAAATGTTTTTTTTTCATTGAGCATTTGTACAAAAGAATCATCTGTGCCTTTGTAGAGTTGATTTGTTTACAAGCAGCGGTTTCCAAACTCTGGGGTAGCTGTCAATTTTCCATTTCATTTCTTTATTTTTCTTTGTCGAAAATTGCAATTCTTTTTTTTTGTACATTTTTGTTGAAAACATTTACTGAATTTGGTTTTATTTTCTGGATGTTGCTTAAAATTGTTCAAAATCACAATGGTGGCTTCCAGTTTCAGATAACTTCACTATTCTTCTGAAACCCAAACGAGCCGTAATTTACTTTGGATTTTCGCCAAATGTTTAAGTAAATGCTTTTAATACTGAAGAAAATAAATGTTCAAAGTTTTTTTTTTTTTACAAGCCCAAACTAATACAAAGTCTAACAACCCCAAGGTTTTAACTGAAAAAAAATAATTGAATTATAACCCTATTTGTTTAGAAATATGTTTCTTCCTTCTAGTGGGACATTAACACAAATATCCACAATATTCTATTTTTATACCTGCCTAGACATGAAGGGAGGTAATTACCTCCCTACATGTTTTGTGCAAATGTGGCTCATATGAAAAAATAAACCCCAAAAATTATTTCCTTGTCATTTAAATTCAATCTTTGAAAACTGGTAGTACTAAAGGCTTTATATATAAACGGTTTATAAAGTAAATGTGCTCCTTTAATGTCTGAAAATGCAGATTCTGCTTATGATTAAGATGTGGAAAAATAAAATATTTGAATAAATGTAAAAAAAAAAAAAAAGATTGCATCGAGTTCAGTGATTTTAAATTCCCTTAAATATATGTGAGTTTGTTGTCATTCATATATCCAGGATCAAGTTGCAGTGACATCATGGGTTTTATAAGTCTGCTATTTGATCTTCCAGTGAGATGCAGTCTAAACTGCTTCCTTTCAAATCAATTAGCAGAACAGACACTTAAACAAGCCTGGATAACATAAAGAATAAGATATTTTGGTTATGATCCATTTTTTTCACAAGTAAAGCGAGAGTTGGGAACATTTTTCTAATTGCAGATCATTTGGAGGGTAAAAATAACATGCCTTGAAGAAAATGTGACTGATGTGTAATAAACAGCTTAGAAAAGCTTTGAATAAAAACTTTTACCAGTTTTGTTCAGACTGATTAAAATGTGTCCCTTAACTATGGCCTGCTGCAGTTGTTCTCCCTTTAAAACTGGGGAATCTGAGATTAAGACCTTTCCTTTATAAACATTTTATTAGTATTGTTTTGATGTAAGTGCCAAAATGACACTGTCCAGCAGTTCAAGAAAATTTTGTACATCCACATATCCATGCTCGCCTCATAAAAAAACCAACAAAGTACAAGGCAGGGCAAAATTTCTTTCAAAATAGATATTGTAAATATATATATATACAGACATATATATATATATGTAGCAATCATATATACACATTCGTACATATAGTTTATGTGATGCAAAACAATGTACACATTTTCTTTACAAATATTGTAACAAAGACTGGAAAGTGTTTCACTTGTTCGAGCCAAGTCGTGTTATTTGTTTAACCTCTGGGAGGATTTCTCCATGTTTGTGGAGAATGAAGTTGCTTCTCAGGGTTTATGTCCATGTTTTGCCGGCACACAGGGAGATGGAGAAAACCGATGGCTTAGGTGGAGAAGTCAGAGGAACTGATGTGGTTTGATGAAACGGGAAGAGCCTGTTAGGAGGAAGGTGATGCAGAAACCAGATCAGAGATGAAAAAAAAGATGAAAATGTGTGATGGGAGTGTTGATATAAAAAAGCACAAACAAATTTTGTGGTCTTTTATTACTAAATATAGTGCAACAATAAACATTGCATTTCTTTCATCCCTTCACTTTTGTTTGAGGATGTCAGCTTTGCTTTTTTTCTCTCCACCTTTCTGTCTTCTGAAAACTTGCTGTAAATAAAAGGTTGGACCTTTGTTCTGTTATAGTCCTACATAACAGTTTGTCCTCCTCTCTGGTAGTAAACAGGCTTTAGAGACGTAAACATAACACAGACCCTGCTCAAAAGACAATGAAAAAAAAAAAGCTACGGGAGAACAGAGAATAAAAATGGAACAAGTGTGTTTTTCTGGCAGAATGTAAATTGATACAGGCAGGACAGTTTTAATGACGATGAAGACCCCTGCAGTCCGTAAGCCAAAACCTCCAGGAATAAAAACCCAAACTGTGTGCGTCACAGCGCCCCCTCCTGAACAGCGGTGCTGTGTGCGGGAACAGCTGTAGCCTTTGGATTGTTCGGGCCTTAGAAGGCCTGCTGGGCTGGATTGTAGTTGAATGTTGATGGCACGTGAGGCCTTTCTTCCAGCTTGTCATATTCCAGATGAAACTCCTTAGAAATGCAGGGATAGTTTTAGACACAATCTCTCTAAAGCACATCATGAGTCAGCACGGCTAACAATCAGGAGTTTGTCTCTCACCTTGGCTACTTTCCTCCAGTTAAGACAGTCAAAGAAGTAGTAGGTGCCCCTCTCATAGGTGTTGGTCTTGAGTGTGGGCTCCATGCCGGGCGCCCTCGTTATCCAAACCCGCTCCTCTTTGTGGTATCTCCAGTCCCGATTAAAGCTAGATAGTGCAAGGAATAAGAGAAAAAAACAAACATATGGAATCATTTTTGGAGATTTCTAGTAAATTATATATATTTTTTATTATTAATATATAAAGTCGTGTTTACATTTCACAAAATGTCATACAGAACAAAGAGGCTCTGTTGTAACAACACGGTATGAATTAGTCAAGTATAAAGCATTGATGCACCAGTCTGAATTTATTGCCCAATTATTGTGTTCAGTTTAAACGATTCAAATTCCTCTAAAACAAAGAATCTTAATTGTTTAATAGACGTTTTCTAGTCTTTCTGCCATGAGGCCTCTGTTATCTACCTAATATTAAAAGAAGAGGTAAAGTCACAGTGATACAGCCCCTGTCTGATTCTAAAACAGATACAATGATTAAAGTTCAGATTATAAACTATTCTAAAGTCCTAATCTCATGTTTTCATTTAAAAAATGACTGATGGTGAGAAGTGAGTCTTTTTCAACCAATAAAGGATCAACACCAAAGATAGTTGATATCAGGGCGACAGGTGGGGCTGCTTATATGACCAGCTGGTCACCAGTCAGCTCCTATTGAAGACACACATCAGTCAGTATCCTTAATAATATATACCAGGGCTGTGTGATGATTTTACCAGTAATCAAAGTTCTTTTTTTCTTTTGACCGAAGTTGCCAATTAGATTTTATTTTTATTTTCCTCCAGACTAACCACAACCATGTTTGTCTCCAGGATTTCAAATTTGATGGCCTTGAATGCTCTCTTGTTCAGAGTCCATTGTTGTAAGATAACCGTTGTGTGAACAGTGTTGTTTTCGTCAACGATGACGAAATAATTTTGTTGACGCTCCTTTTTTTTATGACGATAACCAAAACTTACGAGCTAAACATGGATCTTTGATGACTAAAACATGACTAGTCATGGGTTTGAGTTTTTATCAACTGACCGAGACTAAATAAAACTTAGTGGGTCATCGGTCAGACGTTTAAAAAGCATCATTGTGCTGTAATCAGCAAAGCAATATCAGCTGTGCTGCTGGGTCCAGTTTGATCCTGCCGCCCACCTGCTACGCAGCGTTGCTCACGCTGCAGGAGCACTGATGGATCATGGCAGCAGCGGCAGGGTCTGACAACCTGAAATGGTCCGGTACTACGCGCTCAACGCTGACAAATTCTGTTCTGATCTTCCATCTGTGCTTGTGCAGAAACGTCTTTGTGCGCAGAGCTCCTAGTCTGCGCTCACGCTCCACTCTAATGGTTCACACTCAGCAGTATGGCTCTTCCATCGCTACTTAATAAACTATGTGGCTGATTATTCTGTACCAAGCTTAAAAAATCCCTTTGTCTAACTATCAAGATTTTATTTCTTCCAGCTCACAAGAGGTGATGGTAAACATTCTTTAATTTCTACCAAGAAATAAAATATTTAATTGAATTAAATGTATTTTTGGATAAAGAAGCCGATGAAAAGGTACATAGATCTTTCTCATTTCTATCTAATTAAAGAAGATGTAAATGTTTCCCTGTATTGTCATTAAAACATTTCCCCTGTTTCCTTTAAATATTTCAACATTTTTGTTAGCATTTTCATTTAATTTAGGTCTGGATTGTCATGGCATTACAAAGCAATTATGTAGGTTCTCTCTGTATTTTTTTTTTTTATACCGTATTAAAACCATGTGAATTTATATCTTTGACCCCTGAGCAGCTGTAACAAAGGGTCAAATTCTCAGAAGTAAAGCCAAAATTTCCAAAGTACAAAGAAGAACGCTTTTATTCCTAGCTTTTTTGGAGCAATGAAGATTTTATTGATCAGTGTGTAATACATACTTCATAGTAGATCAGGAGGTGTTTGCTTTATGATGGAAACTTTGTATCTTTAAAACCATTCCTTTATAGTACATTTTGTTAGCTGGTCTGTCTGCTATATTATCCAACATGATGTGTTGAACTAGATCTACTATCTTCACAACTTTTGTAAGACACTTTTTTGTAGAGTAGAACATTTATTAATAAAAAAGTTTATTTTAATTCTATAAATCATAGTTTTTTTCCTAACAGCAATGATGTACTGGATGGCAGCACTCTTTATCCAGCAATTGTAGTGTCTAGGCTAGAGCTGTCAGTCTGTTTATCTAGTCAATCTGGTTATTCAAAATTGTAAAGGCTCACTTTTTTGCAACATAAAACTGACTAAAACTAGGCTAAAACCTTTTTAAGATTAAGTCGACTAAAACCGACTAAAACTGTTACATATATCGACTAAAATGCGACTAAGACTAATATCATTCGTCCTGAAGACTAAGGCTAAATCTAAGATGGCTGTCAAAAACAACTGTGTATAAAACTGCTTACTTCTAGCTAACAATCATGGATCTGCATGCTAGCTGTGACGCTAGTGGCGGCAAAACCCTAGATCACTCCTGACACACACATCAGTGTGTGTTAGGAAGGACGTCAGGGACCTCGGTGGGGAATATCCAACATGTTGGATTATTTTAACTCCTAACAAGTGTCTCCACACTTAATAGATTTTCTTAATCTTTTCTTCTTTGTTGAAATGAGTCCACATGTATTTCCACTACATCTTCCTGCCCCGCACTGTTTATTTACTGCAGACTCATTTTGATCTTAGAGGCTTTCTGAGATTTCTTGTCTAAAATATAAATTGTTCCTGATTGAAGTCGTTGGTGTTGTACTTGCCGTGTGGCAGTATAAAACACATAGTGGGATCAAACCTGTTCTATGATTTTGCATCTTGCCAAATCTTGCCATGTGAACCAGACATTGAGTGTTATTTAACAAGACCAAAATTTCTGTGTCTTAGAAATTGCACTTCAAATTGGAAATATACTGCAATTGCAATTGATTGCCTGGCTCTGATATAGATTACCGAGAGGAATTGGTTACTTACAGCTCCACTGCTGCCAGGATCTGAAGTAAGTCCCCTCCATTCATGTAGTACAGGTAGAACAACAGATCTTCACCATATCGAGCCAACTTAATGGCAGCTAACTAAACAAAGGACAGTTAAAAATAGGTTATGTTATTTTTTTTATAATCTCAAAATGAAAAACAAACTACGGCTCTGTTGAGGTGCTCCTAGTTACCTTGTCCCTTATATGGATGTTGGTCAAATACTCAGATGGAACATGAAAATCTAAAAAAGATACAAGTTATTTTATTATAATCCTAACAGAACACCCGTAGATCAGCCATCATACTCCTTAAACCTTTTCATGAGTTCAATATTTACAATTACCAACTTCAATGTATTTTAGTCGGATTTTACTTGAAAGACCAACACAAATTAGTTCATTATGTTTTTTATAGGTTTTTGCCACACAAATAAAATATCTTCAACTGCTATTTAGTGACTTTGGAGGAGCAGCAAAGATCCTCAACTCACATGGGAGAGTCTGTTGACATTTATTAGTCATGTGTTCCAGTGATATGTGGACGGATTGCAGGAATAAAGCCAGAGGTAGTCCTGGTAGCACTTTGTCTGAGATGGCTGGAGCTAAATAGAAAAGGTCTGGGCAAACATCTGTTAGAGGCTGCAGCACGGTCCGAAATTAATGCTACGTTCATACGCTGGTGATCATTCTCAGTCATCCAGGTCATAGTCATTCAAAAAAGCAAAAAAAAACAATCCACTGGACTTGGTTTCCAAGTTTGAAGAAGTTTCGCTTCCCATCCAGGAAGCTTTTTAATTCAAAATGGCTTCCTGGATGGGATGCAATACGTCTTCAAACTTGGAAACCAAGTCCAGTGGATTGTCTATGAACTTTTTTGGAATGGCTACTTTCATACCTAACGTGTTTCTGGCAGCAAAAATGCACCTGCTGCTTAATTTTTGATGTTCGTCTACATTAAGGTCAGATGCGTTTCAAGAGCACCTTTGACACTCCTGAGCTATGGACCTCCATAGTAGCCAATACTTAACTGAATTCAGTTCATTTATATAGCGCCAATTCACAACACGTCATCTCAAGGCACTTTACAGTTCACCAGATCATACAGTCAAACTGATTCAAAGTTTCTATCTAAGGGAAACAAGTTTATTACATCGACTCATTGACTCAAAGGCAATCCCTCACACTAAGCATGCTTGTAGTGACAGTGGAGAGGAAAAACCTCCTTTTAACACGAAGAAACTTCCAGCAGAACCAGACTCAGTGTGAGCGGCCATCTGCAGAGGCCGACTGGGGTTCAAGGAGACAGAAGCAGAGATACAAAAGGAACTTGTCAACCAGTTCCACAGGCGGTTGTATCACTATCATATCAGAAATGAAAAAGTAGCATTAGGACAACCCACCTAAAACACACAGGGCTGAGGTTCTTAAGAAGCATGATGGAGAACCACAGTGTAATTACATACTGGCTGGTCTAGTCAAAGGCCAGACCTAAATATACTTAAGAATCTGTGGGAAGACTTTAAAAATGATGTTTGTAAATACAATGTATTAAGTGTGACTGAGCCTCAGCTATTCCAGATAGGAAAATTGATTTCAGCCTCTTGAGGTCCAAAACTGGTAGAGAAGTGTAATCCACTTTACAAACATTTACTACTTTGTGTTGATCTGTCATATAAATACCAATAAAATGCATTGAAGTTTGGGGTTGTGACATGAACGAATCTGGAAAGGTCCAAGCAAGGTACAGTACTAACAAAAAAAAAAACTTTTGTTGCCGAGACAGTTCTGAATCTAACCGTTAATAGCCACTGTCTTACCAATGTCTTGAGGTCGACATGGTGCCGACGCCCAGGGAGAGGCAAACTTTGGATATAGGTTTCTGTCAAACAGGAAAAGTTTCATAATTCCCATTAATAACAGAGAGTGAATGACGGACGTTAATGCAGAGACTGCCTCTTACTCTGGTGAATTTAAGTTGAGTCCCAGTGTTGTGAGGTCACTTCCTAGTGCCAGATGCACCATCCCTGGATCAGTCTCAGCAGCCCGGATAAATGTCAGGAGGCCCACCATGCCGAATTGGTCCGTTACCATTCCTGAGGGAATGTTCGTCACCCGACCTGCGGCAGAGGAGCGACCCAGATTCACCAAACCACAGATCTGCAGTGGAGTGGTGATCTACAGAAAATACTTACTGTGAAACCAAATCCACATTTCTACACTGTTATTGTGCACAAATAAGAGAGCAAACCAAGCCTTTAAAAGTTATCCTGAAATATGTTCAAACTTATACTGCTTTGGTCTGTTCACAGTGACCTATCCTATCTTACAGTTATGAAAGCCTAAATGCAGGGTAGCGAGCCCAACTGTCTCACCCAAGTTGTGTGATTAAGAAGGGATGTCTCAGAGGAATTGGAGCGATACGATTGGCTGAGAAGTCTCACCATCGGGCAACACCTGGATCCCTTTCTTCTGGTTGTTGTTCTGTGCTGAGGTTGTCTTGTCTCCAGGGAACTTCGGCCCATCTGTGCTAGATGTGCTCTTGCTTGTTGAGTTCAAGTTCTAAAAAAGGAAATTGAGAAATAAAATTAGAGTACTTTTTGAACTGTGTAGCCCTCACAAAAAACCCCAAAGCAAAACAAGAAAAGAACACCAGGGTGGATACAGCAATGGCTCTAACTTACAGTTTTACTGTCATCATTGTTCAATGTGGGGTCTTTATAGTTTGGCCCAGGCAGTGCAGGGAAGTCCTCGTTATGTATGGAGAAGTCCTGTGTCTGTTCGGTCGAAGGCTTTGTCACCATGCCAACTTCAACATTTTGAAACAGCAGAAAAAGCAAAATCCCAGCAAAACAGTAACAGCAATTATTCTTAATGTTGAAACAATGTGCACTAAAACAAATCCCGTTAGTGGTCATATGAATCCAAACAAGTGGCCTGAAATGAAACCTCAGATCTCCTCTGATGGCCTACCATAATTAGGACGTCCAGCCAGCTGGTTGAGCGCTGGTGTTGGATTTCCAGCAGCTTCTCTTCGACTCCTGTCTGCTAATGCAGGGAAGTCTGAGAGATCCAGTCCCATAATGTTGTCACTCCCATCTGCATCAACAGGAAGAGCAACATCTTCAATTTCCAGACCTAATCTACAATCTATTCAAATATTTTTAATAACATTCTGGATATTAGAGTACAAAAATCTTCAGATATTAAAACACGCATATTACACAAATATTACATAAATAAAAAAACAAAACAGTAAAGATGAATGCTTCAGCTATTTTCTAGCAACTAGACAATATTCTACAAGCTGCAGTTCTAATACAATTTCGTTTTATTCCTTTAATGTGTTCATGGATCTATCCATCTAGAATTTTCTCCAGATAGATCAATCTATATAAATAAAAGAGAAAATATATGATAAAAACGAAATAAAGGGGAACTCGAATAGAAATCCAAGGTAAGACCTACCTTTTTTTTTTCAACAAACTTTTCCTAAACTTTTTATTTTTTTATTTTTAGTAATTAGATGTGGGAACTGCTAAAAATAAAGCTCCATATTTTCATTTTATACACAAACTGTAACATCTGTAAGCTTAAATGTATAAAATATTACCTGGTAGATTTGAATAAAAGTAACTCAGCTAACTTGTAAAAGCTTGTAATACAAAGGCTTAAAAACATGTGTGTTCATCGTTAGACAACTTTAATGTGGCTGAAGGGAAGTTTATTTTAACTGATCTATATCTGCAATTTAATGTATAAAAATGAATGTTTTGAAAACCACTTTTTTGTGTCTTTCTGAATCAGATTCTCAGTCTGTTTTCTTTTTATGGCTCAAGCTGTTTCCATTTTAAAATATGCCAGATTTCCTCTCCAATCTCTGCTCTTTGGCTCCAGCTGAGCTCACCCTCCCCTGGAACCCACAGACACAGAGCACCAACTGCTCAACATGTGTCACAATTAAATGCTACATCCAAAAATACCCAATGTGTTGCACAGAGGTGAGACATTGGCGGCTTTTGAACCTCAATCCCTAAATCACTGTATATAGCGAGGACTATATAGTGAACTCAGTTAACTGACCATTTGGACAGATGATTACTACTTTTCGCATGGTGCCTGCGCCATCTTTGTTATGTGTCGCTACTGTTGGGTAGCGGGCCACTGTGACAACAAATCCCATGATATATATCCCATTCCAGGATATATCTGCTCGTCTAGTGACCATGGATGATCAATACTTTTTAAGGTGTATTGTGGGAAATTTCCGGTCCACTATTTTTTTATCCACTCATCTAAAATGGCGTACCCACTATACAGTGCCCTATATAGTGGTTCGGACACAGCCTTTGTGATAAACAGTGTGACTTTCAGGTCAAACACACTAACCTGTGCCATTGAAGATGTTGCTCGATAATGAATTGTTCATCCCATAACCTTGACTGCGGTTCATGCCGAACCCTGACATGCTGCAGGTAAAAAGAGCTGTTTTAGTGCCCAGCTGAGCTCCACAAACTTGAATCGTACCAAACGGCACAGCTACCTGTTGATGGTGCAGGGCTGCCGTGCTGGCTGCTGTTTGGGCATACAGATGATGCTTGGGGAGCTGCGGTTAGGGCTTCCTAGTCCTGAGCTGCCCATGCTGCTGGTCCTGCCGGTTAACCCTATGCCCTGTGAGTGGTTCAGGATGTTCCTCGTATTCAACGATAACGTTCCCCTGCAGAAACATCAGAACAGAAACATGACTTCCCTCAGGTCTGCTCTAACATAAAAAAAAGCCTCAGATAACAGCACACACCTGCTAGGTGATGGAGGTGTGTGTAGCGACATGGAGGGAACACCTGTTGTAGGGGTGATATGACTTGCTAGCTGCGACCCTTGTGTTAGACTTCGGTTTAACTGAGGCGTACTGTTTCCCATGTTCCTTACAGGGAAGCCGATTGCACCTGTAGAGAAAAAGAAATCTCAACTACAACCATGCAAATAAACCATCATAGGATTACACTAATGCATCTGCTAACACATACATGTAAGGACATATGTGCTGGCTGATGTACGGGTCTAGCTATTAAATAGTGTAAAGCCTTTGACACTTTTCATATTCAAAAGAAAATTTGAAATACTCACTTTGTGGACCATACAAACTAACACCGAGCTGCGACAACTGACTGGACGACGACGGTGAAGGAGAGGACAACATCTGGGGGAAAGGATGTGTTAACAATACAGCATATAAAACAGACCGATTTCTGCTACACTGCTAGCTAGTAAAGACTTAGAAAAAAGGGGGGGAAATGTACAAACTTACATCTTTGTCCGATCTATGGAACATCGACTGCTGGCTGTAGTACATCTCATCAGCCAAGTCGTTGTCGACTCCGTCCCCGAAATCTGGAAAGGGTTTTCTAGAGCCAAACATGTCTTTTTTTGTCACCTGAGAATAAATATAATCAATCAGGAAACAAAGGATTTAAAAAAAAAAAGGAAAAAATTCTGTTTCCTTATATTTATCTGAGTTCTAATAAGTCTTTAAAATAGAGAGACAATTGAAAACATGTTTTCATTACTAATCTTAGTAACTTTTATATAAACAGGAAACTTAAATTAAAGTTACATCTCATAAATACTTTAAAACACCAACAGATCAGTATCTGGGCGTTGTAGGTCAGCTTTTAATCTCTGCTGTCTTTCTGAGGATGGATACAGCTACTGTAAGGTTATGGCTCAGACAGCAGTACAGAACCAACAAGCTTGTGTTACACATATTACCTGCAAGGTATTTTTATACATTATCTGTAACTCAAAACCTACATAATTTATTGTGCAGCTTGCGTTTGTAATGTTTGACATGACAGCTGAGAGTCCGTTCCTACATTTTGTTTTGGTTTATGAATCCATCTCGCAGCAGTTTGCCTTTTATTTACCACACAGACTAGGGAAACGTTATCTCTTCTTAAAATAGACAATTGGATGCCGGCTTCAAGCTCCCACTTGATTAGTGAAAATACAGAAAACTGATTAGAGATTTACTTCACTGACTTTGCTCAATCAAATCTCCTGCAGTATAAAAAGGCTTATTTCTGACTGTCCTAATCAAATCTAGATCGCTTAAATTGCTCATCTTTTTTTTTAAGCCTTTCTAACCCCATCATCATTCTTTGTGATGTTTTTATAATACTCTTATGTCTGCAAACCAGATTAAATCTATTTAATGTATTTTAAGCCAAAAATAATAACACAAATAAAATATGATAACATCAACACAAAAATGTCATCAAACTGCCCTGACAAATTTTTACACATTGAATACGTTTCAATGATTATATTATTTTTAACATCAACTACACTATTGACTGGATCTGCCGTCTCAGAGGATTTCGCTGATGGTCGCAGACAACCACTGTGCCTTGCTCGCCAGTTTATTTCTATTCACTTATACTTTAAATATAAATGTCAAATTACATTTTAAATGTCATCCACGTCAAATAGAAACAGTTTTACGTCATCAACAAGGCTTTGTTTTGTTTGTTATGGAGCTTTCTAAGAACACCACAGCAATCAGCTGTTGGATGAGTTGAAGGGGTAGATGACCCCAGGAAAAACAGCAAGATTTTCAGAGAGTCTTAGAAATTATTTCTAAGAACAATCAAAAGGTCAAAAGATATAGAGCTGCAAAACAAACTGAAACACAATCATTGCAATTTCAACTGTGCAATTTTACAGTTACAAGGGATTGCTTGGATGTAATAATTAGTAGGCTTTAATATTTCAATTGCAATGCATGCAGGTTGGATGGATCTTTGATGCCCATGAAATAGATCTTAATATTTGCTTAAAGAAAACGTAGAAAAAAGATTTGGAAAATATAAATATGGTCTGATACCAAATATTATTATAGTTAAATCTATTAAAAGTACCATAACCACAGATTTTCTCAATATCATGCAGCCCAGGTGAAAGTCATGTTCCTAAGAAGCAAAACATTACAGTCTATAGATGTAAAAAAAAAAAAATGAATCCACTTATGATTAGCTGTCAAATAATGGTGTATTAGATTAAAATTAGTTTTATACAATTATATGATGAACTCTGCTTAAAAGGCTTTGTGTGTTAATGCCCTTCATAAAGCCAAGTCTTAACAGTTCTCTGAGAGGATCCAGTACCAACAGTTAAAAAGCACTCCAAACAGCACAGAATCTAGATATTAACCTAATGGTTCCTGTATTGTTATGGCTGATAAATATGTTTAATAACATGTAAGAAAGCATTTTTTGTAATTATTCAGTCAGAATTTATTATTTTCTTAATTCAGCATATTGTGAAAAAAATATTCAGCTTTTCATGTTATTAAAAGGTGCTCTTGATAAGAGAGAAATCTGTTTTTTTTAAATGTAATCAATGAATTGCTGTTCATTAATAATGTCCCTCAAACGTATCTTCATTCATTCATCAATAACTTGCATCCCTGTTACAGATAGAAAAACTTTGACACATTACTGAGAGCAAACGATGAGCATAGACAATTACTGATTATGAAGAAACTTAAATAAAAAGCAGAAAAAAGTTTTCCTTTTATTTTGCAGGAAGAAGGACCTGAAACATCAAGCTTAATTGATGTATTACACGGCAGGTATGGGGTGTTTTAACTGAACTTGGTTAATCCATCCCTTGTCTTCCACCAATTTTTTTTTTTTTTTTTTTTGCCACATAGGCAAAAAAAAAATATTCAAGATTATCCTTTTAATATCTGGGTTTATTTTGAATCATTAGTTGGACACATTCTAGTATTTTAAGTCAACAAAGAATCCAAATATTTATCCTTAATTTAGTTCTAACTGTAGATAGAGCAACTCGTACATTTTCTAAGAACTAAAACATATTTTGTTCTTTATTAAATCTATCAGAGTCATTTATTTTGATGCTCTTTTTTAAAATCTAATTAAAAAAACATTGCTGGATTTATTAATTCTTTATCATTCTTTATACTTAAAGTATATTATGGTTGTGTGGGGATAAAATGTGCTCTATTGACCCTTGGGGGGGAAGAAGTAACTTATGTCTGCTGAATGCACAGAGGGGGGATCACGTGGCTAGAAGTGGCTTGACTAATTTTGACTGGATGACAGTGGAAAGTAAGCCCTGATGAGCAGGTGACTGTATCGCATGTAATGCGTTGTAACAATGCAGCGCCCTGTGACAATTTAACTGCACCCTGATTGCATGAAATAAAAACGCCTGCAAGGAGACGTACAGTTGGAGTAGAGCTAAGAGACCTTCCAGCACAAAGTTCTCTCCCCTTTTGCAAAAGGTTGTGAAAGGTACACTGTGTCTGTCTGGGCGTTCTTTATATTGGTTTAGAAATTAAAACTAACCTATTTCATATCCATATAAAGGACGAGCATTGACACATAATCAGCGTCTTGAAATTGGTTTATTTTTTGGATTCAAACTACTACCAAAGAACCTATAGCACAGTTTATCTTATTTTATATTATAGCGGTAAAAAACATCACGTTTAAATCGGTGGGTCACAACTTAAAGAAAACTTATGAAATTATATATATATATATATATATATATATATATCTTACCATTATTTTTCTGATTAATTGATTAATACTTGGATAGCCAAAGCTTCCTTAAAGGAAACTTTTTACAAAATTATACCAGATAAAACTAAAATGATATTCCACTAGCGGATTTCTGGACGGAGAATATTGATGGACAAAACGTTTTTTGTTTTTTTTATCTTAAATGCAGTACATATACATAAATATACATATACATATCAGCTAAACGCATGTGAGTCTCTATAGTCCAGTTAACAATTAAACGATTACTAAATTAGTTGACGATTATTTCTATAATAGATTTATCATGTTTAATTGCTTCAGCACTAACCAACACTATGACTGTCTAATTTTAAAATACTTTACGTATCATCCATTTATAAAAGCAGCTCTGCTATAATCAG
Source organism: Cyprinodon variegatus (assembly GCF_000732505.1). NCBI lineage: Eukaryota > Metazoa > Chordata > Actinopteri > Cyprinodontiformes > Cyprinodontidae > Cyprinodon > Cyprinodon variegatus. The sequence continues at coordinate 95,672 of NW_015150707.1, forward strand.
TCCCAGCTGCTGTTACACTAGAATATTGAATGTTTCACATTAAGTGTTAAGTTTTATACATTGATCTCTCTACTTCCACAAATTTGCATGCTATTAGTACAGTTTATACCCGTTTCTTAGACATTTTAACATCCATCTAATTATTCAGCTTTTTTTTGTTTGTGTTTTGCATTATTTTAATAACAACACAGTGTTTGTCTGATCTGATGTTTTTCCTTTATCTGTGCAGTCTACTTTTAAATTCTCATATTTTATTTTTCTATATATAATTATAGGCTCCCATCTATCTGCATGCTGTCCTTGCTTTTCCAGTGAAACACCTGATTTTCATCACTGCTGGATGATGGTTATTTATATTATTTACCACTATAATCACTTTTAAGATCACTTCACACCACCTGGGTTAAGATTAAACTGATCAAAAAGAAAGTTAGTGACACTTAATTATTCCTTATTGCATGTGCTTTATCAAATACTAAAAGATCAGAAATTTAAAGCCATATGGGGTTTGGAATATTGCATAAAGTTGTAATGGACTTATTTCTACACTTCAAAGTATGTGCAAAGTCAAGTTTGACTTCCCAAAAGAAAAGAAAAAAAACTGATTGAGGAGCTATGACAAGGTAAAAAATAAAATAAATGACAGCCTCAGTGAGTGTAAAATCACAAAAGTTGTAATTATTATCGGGGAGTCTCAGTCACCGGTTATAATTTAAATTGAAGGGGGAGGAACAGGGGCAATGCTAGGCTAACCGCTGCTGCTAAGAAGCTAGCGATAGCATGCTAAGTTAGCATAATGCTAGCTCACAAATGAGCCACTACTTCAAATAAAGAATCATGACAACCGCTCAGTTACAAAACGACACAATCAAAAGCTCTGATCAAAGTTTGGGTCAAGCTGAAAATGATTATATCTGCAGTCATAGATCCATTGGTCCATTTCCTCGGCTAACTTAGCGCTCCGATTGGAAGTAGCTGCATCTGTAGCAGCGATATTTAGCCGATGCTCCTGGTGGCAAAAGTTAATGACCTGCTGTGTTTCAATACAGGGGCAGGCCGAGCCGATACAAAGCTCCCACTGAACGGCAACATCCAAAAACGAGCCATTAAACGTGAGAAATAGTATGGAAAATGCGCTCACCGCATTAATCTCCCTTCACTTCGTTTGATCCAAGATGGCTGTGTGTGTGTAGTCCCAGCAGAAAGAGCCTTTACTCTCTGACCTCAAGACCTGCGGACAACTTCCGTACACAAAACTGAAACTCTGAAAGCCCTGCAAAGAGTTCAATAGTTGTCTCTCAATGAAAACGTGCAGATGTTTATAGCAAGGATACCTGAGACAAATGAAGAAACTGATACTAAACTAAAAATATATATATATATTAATATATATATATATATATATATATATATATATATATAGTTTTTTTTTAATAATCAGAAATCATTAATGCCAGATTCTTCAGTTGCATAAAGTATGCAACTGAAGAATTTGAGTAAATAAAAGCAGGGTACACTTTTCATTTGAACATAACTGCAAGCTAAGGGACTATATTGCACGATGATATGTTGCATGATTGCATCAGTAAATCATAACATAGATTGATTTGACTTATTTATTAAATTGTAAGCATAAAAATACATATTTGATTATGAAATTCCCTAAATGAAGAAGATGATAATTAAAAACATACCAAGCAAAACAGTATCGGGTCACCTCACCTTGAAATTACTTCATTGTGCAGTTTGATGATCAGTTATAATGACTTACATTTGCACAAAAAAAGATCATCATTATCTGAGTCTTAATACCTAACTATCTACCAAACAAAGTTGGACTCTGTCTCTTACATCTTTTTCTTCCCAACACAATTCAAATGGCTGTTGCATTAAACCGCATACATACATATACAATACTCGGACTTGCACTAATGTATTGTATATGTATGTATGC
>NW_015150707.1:97800-163060 GCF_000732505.1 Cyprinodon variegatus
AATACTTTTGGCAATATAGTGTATATATATATATATATATATATATATATGTATATATATATATATAAATTTAACATCTGAAGTAACATATTTAACATGGTATTTTGAACAGGTTATTGCAAATTGCAAAGGGTATTAAAGAAGATCTAAAATCTCTCCTGAGAATGGTCTTATGAAACAAAAGTGTAACTTTTTGGCCACGCGTACAATCAATATATATGTTTGATTTTGCCACAATAGCAACACTGAGTATCACAAAAACAGCAGCATACCCACAGTGCACCGTGGTGCTGCCACCTTCATACTGTTGTGTAACTTTTCTTTAGATTGGACTAGAATTTTTGTGAAGGTGGATAAAGTTATGAACTGTCAAGTTTCTGTTAAGGAGCTGAAGATAAAAAAATTGGTTTTGTTTCTCAGTTTTAATACAAGCCAATAAACACAACTGGATAAAAAAAAAAAACAATGACTTCCCAAGAAGAGAATGAATGTTTTTCAAATGACCTGGACAGAATTCAAACTAAATCTAAGTGGCTGTCACTACACAAGAGATTTGGAGAACTTTTGCACTGAACAACAGGATTAGATATAAAGGTGCAACAAAATTTTTATTGATGGGTGTATGCGCTTCATCTATAAAGAACCATTAACGTCTTTTCAGAAATCTGGTTTCATACGCCTTTTTTAACACATGTATCTTTGTTAAAAATTCCCTGGAGCTTTATTTCATAGTAAGATGTAAGCAAACTGTGTGTTGTCCCTGTTGCATGTGAGTTGTGGAGCTGTTTCTTTTAGGCCATCTAACTGAGAGTAGGGAAGCGCTAAAAACAGTGTGTGACTGAGTGAAAGCAGACGAGGGTCAAGCACTGGCCCCTCTGATAAGGAAAATGAAATTCCTTTCTGTTTTATCTTGTTGGAAAACAGCCCTAATGAAAGTATGTGAGATAGCATGGGGCAGATCGCACCTCAAGCAGGCCGGGATGACATGCATGATGACAAGAGCAAATCTTTCACTCATTTGAAAAAGAAGCATCTGTTCCCCACGCTAAACTATATATACCTAAACAGCTGATTAAATCACAATCATTATCTTGTTAAAGTAGGAATGTTCAATGTGTGATTCCAAAACTTTGGAAATACCTTAAATGTCCTCCCAACTTGTGATAATATAATTTTCTGTGCTCCAGAACCATTTTTTAAAGCTCAAATATTTGGCTCAATTAAAGTAAACATGTCACTCCTTCTCAGCAAGAGTGCATCAGAGCAGAGCGTGAATGTCTGTAATTTCTTCTGCTGTTTCAAGCCGCAAGGCCCCTCCCCATCTCTCACTCCCACTTCTGTCATCTTGCAGAAGAAGTGGGGAAAGTCATTAGCCACAAAAGGGGAGGAGAGAGCAAGTGGTTGCTATAGCCATGAAAGTCAGGGCTGAGCTCCACGCCACTGAGAGCTGGTGAGAGGCCACCATCAGGGAGTATCTGCACGGGGAGGACAATGCATTTTCAGCTCATTAAGCTTTATAAACAAATGGCTTACTGTTGAAGATGCTAGATGTCATGGATGAGGGCTGAAAGACTTTGGGAAGTAGGTCAATGATTGTTTTCATATTTCTCAAAATGTCTTATGATTTCTGTTGAAGAATCTAGGAGAGAAAACTGTACTTATCTTTGGTTCATATAATGTTGTATTCTTGGGAAAAAAAAATTTAAACTGTACCTCAATTAATTTATTTCCTTTAAAGGATCAATAAATCCAGATGGGCTTTTGAAGGGGCTTTAACTGGACTTCATTAAGATGAGCTTAAAGACGACAACTAGCGGCTAAAGAACAGGATCTGAGTACAGACTGAGTAAGATGGGCAACGCCATCCGAGGAGTCATCGCCTTCATTCCCTCTGAACGCTGCCAGCGCTACCTGGTAGGAGACCTGAAGGAGATGCCGCTGGACCGGACCCTGGACCTGAGCAGTCATCAGCTGCGGCGGCTTCCTGTCTCTGTCTGCATCTTTGATGAGCTGGTGAAGCTTTACCTGAGTGACAATAACCTCAGAAGCCTGCCTGATGAACTGCAGGGCCTCAGAAAGCTGCAGCTTCTTGCCCTGGACTTTAACTGCTTTGAGGAGCTCCCTGCAGCAATCTGCAGGTTGCAGCAGCTCACTATACTTTACCTTGGCAACAACAGGCTGCACCGTCTTCCCAAAGAACTAAGACAACTCAAGGAACTGAATACTCTGTGGTTGGAGACGAATTGCTTCACTGTTTTTCCAAAGGTAGTTTGTGAGCTCAAAAACCTTAAGACGCTGCATCTTGGATATAATCAGATACGTAGTTTGCCAAAAGATCTGAGGCGTTTGGAGGAACTGAGAAGTATCTGGCTTGCCGGGAACTTGCTGACAGAGTTCCCACCAGAGCTGCTCCAAATGCACTCACTGGCCGTCATTGATGTGGATCGGAATAAAATACGACAGTTCCCGAACCTGTCTCACATGCAGGGCCTGAAGCTGGTCATTTATGACCACAACCCCTGTGTCAACGCCCCAACGGTGGGCGAGGGTGTGAGAAGAGTGGGCCGCTGGGCTGACAATTCAGATGACGAGCAGGAAGATGAAGGAGCCAAAGTAAGGAGTGAGGATACAACTGAGGGGGTAGAGGTGCATTCGGAGGAAAAGCAAAACAACGTAGAGCAAGAAAATGACGTTCAGCTGTGACTGGGCCTGAATATCAGGAAATTTTAGTGGAGTCCTTAAAGCAGAATGTCAGAGGAGGAACAGTCTGTTTGATCCATATATAGTTAGGCTGATTGCTCTAGGCTAGGCCAAATAGATAATCATAATTTCAGAGTTGTAAAAGGTTTGTATGCCTGTTTGTGGCCACTTTTTTAGTAAAAAGAGATTGTCTTCCACTTTGGTTTTAAAGCCATCAATGATGCAAATCACTTGCTTCCCAAAACAGAAATGTGCTCTTTTGGATTCAGATCTAAGGACTGTGGAGGGCAGTGGAGTACAAAAAACATATTACATTTGAAATAAAAAATGTAGATTATTTGAGGTTTCTGAGATCTTGCATAATGGCGATGGACACATCTATGAAAAGATGGATCTAATGTGTCAAACTGTTGAATTTTAAAATGGACCATTTTTAGACAGTTTCAGTTTTTGCTGTCTTCAGCTGCTGTAGCCCATCAGCTTCATGGTCCAATGTGTTTATTATTTCAATATGATGACAAGGGGTTATATTACTACTGTTATATATATATTTTTTTGTTATATTGAACTAGTCTCAATTCTCGACTCTGAATTCAAATCGGTTATTTTTATTCTTGATATTTTCTTTTTCTCAGGCCATTTTCTGTAAACCCCAGAGATCACTGTGCATAAAAATCCTATTAGATCAACAGTTTCTGAAACAACCCTGCCAGGTTGGGTGTCAGGTAACTCACCTTTCTGTGAACTTTAACAACCTCTGATGGTTCGGTTATGTTCAGAAAATTAAATTGCATAGCTAATTAAGTGGCTAGTGAGTGCACATTTTTAGCTCAAATTAAATTTATGGTTTTAGCGATCAAGTTTGACCTATTTTATCTTACAGTTGCAAAACAGTATTTCAAATCATTTTTAAAGGTGTTTTTAAAGATTATTTTTAGGCACTAGAGGCCTTTTTTTTTTTTTTTTCAAGAGTATGGAGACAGGAAAGTGGGTTAGAAGAGAGGGGAGAGACATTCTGCAAAGGTCAGCAGGACCGGGACTCGAACCTGCGACAGCCGTTTAAAGGTGTTCTTAACTACAAGTTGTTTTTTACAAATTTCTGTGAACATATGCGGCATTGAAATCCATAATTTCTATTAATGTAATATAGCTGGCCCATTTACTTACCAATAGTTAAATGACAAGTCTATTGTTGGGTCGGGGGGGTTAACTCAGAGATTTAAAAAATGGGTTTTAATTCTAAAATAGCTTCTGCACCTTCCGAGGCTAAAAAAAGTCTTTAATACTAGTGATGGATGGTCTGAGTAACAGGGCGCAGTCATTATCCAGATGAATGCATAATTCATTTGATAAATTGGAACTGTGGTTTCGAATAAAGGTCACTAATGGGGCTTAATATCCTTATCCGAAGCTTATGGTTTGAAAGAGCCAATAAATGCATGTTTGTACATCCTTAAGTTACCAGGAAATGTTGTCTAAATGGAAATAAAGGCCACTTCACAGTAAAGGATTTGATACATCTGAGGCTTGCTTTTAACGAAGCCAACAAGAACACACATAAAAGGGCTGTGAATAATATATTCATCCAGGAATGTAATTGTTCCCATAGAACTGGAAGAGTTTGGCCAGCATTGTTTCCCCATCAGAAATAAAAACATTGCAAAGCTGCTTTCTGTGATTCATTTGGGTCGACGTGTCTGACATTAAATTGTGTGTGTTGATAAAAGATAAATATTGAGGAGGAGGGGGGATATTTTCTCACTGCACTATAAGTGGCATATAACTGTCTAAATTGAACCACAAAATGCAGAAATTATTTTCAAAATTCACATTTCAGTCATCAAATCATAAATTGGGGTATTCCACCCATTTTATAAAGATAACACAACACAGTATAAAAAGACACTGACAGAGCATCTTAGGTTCAACACAAAAATGAGGTCATCGGTACATATATATATATATATATATTTATTTTGCTCGTTCAAACACATAAATAACAGCTTCACATAGTTTGAAAAATCTAACATATCTATGAATATCTTTGGTAGAAATATCCAGGGAACACAGAGCAACCATAAAAACAAAATCCCAAACTCCTCTGCAAAAGCAGGTTAAATACTAAAAAGGCTGAGCCGCACAATCCCTACATAGCTTTTAGCAAGTGCATCAACTTCAAAGCCGTAACTTCACTTTCCCCTGTTGTATTCTTACATACATCTTAACAACCCCATCTAAAATGATCTGAGTTGGTTGCTGATAAAAAAAAAAAAAAAAAAAGTAGAAAAAAAGGATGTCCTGACTCTAGAGTTTTATATAGACATGTAACAGGAATGAACACTGAACTCACCAATTACACTGAGACAGAACCCGGCTTTGTAATACCAGACAAAAAGGTCAAAATTGCTTCCCTCAGGCTGGACCAATGTTTTTCATGGAAAACTTGGTGACATCAAAGATGCTTTCTGTTGAGCAAATTTTCCAAATCAAATTGCCTTGAAAGAGCTTGTTGAGAAAAAATCACATGTATTTAATCATTTTTTTTCAGCAGCATGGCATTTACTTTAAATAGTCTCAGAGTAATTTCATGATAAAACTTTTAATAATGTCTTTAGGTATGATTTTTGAAAAAAACAAAACAACAAAAGTAGTATCCACTAATTGAACAGCAGTGGGAAAGGGGAGTATTTTTATTGATGGGGATCCACAGATTAAATAGTAGAAATGCATTTCCCCCTCGGTCTTTAAATGCACCATTTTTAAATGAATGGAACCACAGACAGCTTGTATTCAGATGCACGTCTCTGTGTTTGGTAAAACAAAACAAAAAACAACAGAGAAATGTTCCTTCAAGCTTAAATCTTTCTATGTTTTATCTTCTATGTGTTATAGTACTTAGTAAACAAAATTGATCAAAGTCTGCTTTGAGGATCTAAACGTCAGTAGCAACTGGAAAATCAGTAATGGCCAGTAAAAGCCTGATCAGTGGTTCTCCTGCAGAGATGAAACACAAGCAGGTTGAGTAACATAAAAAGGGCGTGTCAGACAACCGATGGACATGCCAGAACTCGAATGTAACGCCTTCTGAACTGGGATGCTTAAATGCCACAAACATATGACTTGTAACAGTGCTGCAGCAAAAGAAGTCAACAGAGGTCCGACTGAAATTAAGACAAAACTATTGGATCAAGTGCAGACTGAAGCAATACATGTCATGTATTCTGCTTGAGTTCTATCAAGCTGTAGGTTCACTTTAGTCTACATCTAAATCTACATTTGGCCATTCAAAGTGCTAAACAGTGTTTGCTATATTATGCTTCAGAGACTCATCCAAGGTCCAGGTCTGTGGCGAATGGCTGTCTCTCCAGGCAGAGACCGAGGGCTGCCATCCAGCACGTCTGACCCGTCAGTTTCCCCAGGTCCCTCAGAGTCATGAGACTCTGCATCTGCTGTATGTGTAGCTTCAGCCCCAGAGGCATCTGGGATTACAGAGAGGGTCTTTGACGAAGACTCTGCTACGGCACCATTCTCCTGGGTATCAAACGTCCCATTGATGGAGCCAATAACAGCAGGAGAGCTAAGTTCTTTCTGTGAATTTTCCCTTTCCATGCGCTTTCGTGCCTCTTCCCTCCTCTTCTGGATCCGTGTGTTGTCTCCCAACATGACCTTGACTCTGACCTGTTCTGGAGGCCAGAGCCCACCCCACATTACCTGCAGGTATCCAAACAACGCTATGACGCTGAGGAAGGCGAAGTTGGTGGCCACTCCGATCACTGCAGACGTCAGGGGGAAGTTGTACAAAACATATCTTATACCAGTGAAGTAAGCGTGGATGCGGAGCTGAGCTGAGTAGATCTGAACCCGTCTGGACTGGATCTCAATGACTGCGCCCACTGTGGGCTGATAGGCGTTTGTCTTGTAATCAGGATAGAGCTCCACTTCTATGAGTTGCTTCTGCTCCGTCATCCCAGCCAGGAGGAGAGGGGAGAAAAACAAAGTGCTCAGGGTTTGCAGAAGGCTGGAGCGATAATGCAGCATGGTTGATCGTCCTACTGATGACACAGTCATCCCACCTTTGGTATAACAGGACATCTTGATCATGAACATACCCAGATTTTCGTTAACTGGAGACTCCGGCATCTCCAACTCCAAAGACACCCTGTAAGGCTGGCCGTTGGCCATCACCTGGTCCCTCTCATTCTTCATGAAGGATATGTTGGCTGTGGGGAAGGAGCACAGACCTGATCCCGCTGCATCACAATCAGAGGTATAGTAGAAGTGCACGGGAGTGGAGAAGCTCACAGTGGGCATGTAGGAGTAGTAGAAGCTCCCATAGAGAAATATGGACACCCACAGCAGCAGAGATAGGGTGCAGAAAAGAATGGCGGCCTGGAAAAGCGTTCGTCGGGCTTTGTGAAAAGTCACAGCAGCCACATCCTGCAGCCAGTGGAGGAGCGGCCCAATCGCTGCTCCCATCGTGACCGTTTGAACTGCGGATCCTCCTCGGTGCTCCGTGGACTGCTGCCTTTGCGGTGAATCGTTAGGATCTTGCATTAGTGGGTGGCTCCAAATCCAAACAGCAATTCCTTATTTTCACACCCCATGACGAAGCTCCTTCGCTAGCAAGCTTAGCTAGCAAGCTTCAAACTCGTAACCAGACTGAAACATGTTATGTCTACGCTGAGAAACACGACATAACAAATGATCGTTTAGCAAAATCCATTAGAATTATGCTCCCGCTGCTGTTATGCGCTTCAGCAACTTCCTTCTTCGTCTTCTTCTTGAATTTTTTATGGCGGTTGGCAAAAACGTTAGGTGAGCATTACCGCCACCAACTGGTAAGGAGTGTCACAAGCAACTTTTTTTTACATTTTTTTAAAATTGAAAATAAAGATTATCAATGACAATCTCAAACAATACGTCAATAATGAACATTACAAGAAAAAAAAAAAAAAAAAAGCTCACAACTCCTATTAATAGCAGTCGAAATGTAAGGTTAGAACAAGGGAAAAAAATAAGGGAAAAAAACGAATAATTAAGTTTTTACAAAGAGGGGACTAACTGAAACTCTTCCAATAAATCAGACAATTTATTTGCTTTAAGGTTCTGCATCTTTTTCAGACATCGCAGAGAATGAGAGGGAGCATTTTGCATAATATGCATTTATGGAAATAATATTTGGTTATAATCATCAAAGTATTAACTAAGAATTCCATCTTTTTTTTTCATTGATATATTAACCAAACTGTATTATTTGTAAGGAATTAAAGTCCACGTTTATAGATCTAGAAGATAAAAAGAGCTGAAGTTGATCCCATAGGTTTCTTACTTCTTTACATTCATAAAACAAATGGTTAGTAGTTTCCGATTGAGTTGTACAAAAACCTCAATTACCAACATTGAATTTCCCTTTGAAAAGCTAGTTTATTCAAGTATACTAAAAGTGCACTAATTTCATACTTAAAATCAGGCAGTGCACTTAGAGTTTACTTATTCTAAACTATATTTTATATGTTTAACAATAGTATAGTCAAGTTTACTTGACTATACTATTGTTTACTTTATTGTTTACTAAAGTATACTTTAGTAAACTTAAAAATGTCCCAATTTAGTTCGAAGAAGTATTACTTCAAGTACAATAAAAGTAATTGTTCGGGTATACTTTCTAAACTTATACTTATACTTAAGTATTCTTAATAGAATTTGCTTTAAGTATACTACTTTTTGCTAAGGGTTAAATCTCTCTCTTAAGTACTCATTTGAAGGATATATGTAATTTATTATTTTAAATTGTAATTCTTTATATTTAGGAGGAATTGGGAATTTCAAATAATTTGTCCTCATTTTGGTTATCATAGATTTGTTGAAATGTAAGAAAAATTTACGTTTTGCTCGACCAGGTACATATTATGTATAGAATATTGATTCAAGAACCTATCAGTGCATTTATTGTCTCTAATATCCACATGCTCCATTTGAAGCTTATGGAGTCTTGGAATAGAGAAATTATATCTGCTGTTTTTAACTAACATAAGAAGAACATTTGGTATACTATGTAAAACTTTATTGTAAGTTGTTAAAGAACAATCAGTTCCATGAAGCCTGTTAAAATCCTCCAAACTTAAAATATCCCCATTACCATCCATTGAGTGAGAAATTACCAGATTTGTTTATTCCACCAATCTTTTATAAATATAGATCTTCTACCACATAGAATGACTCTGTTGTTCCACAGTGGGACATTATGAGGGCTGAAGTGCTTGAAAATTAACTTCTACTGTAGCACAACCTTTTGATTGACATTTGAGAGTTGTCATAAGCAACCTAGCTTTCCGGTGTCATTTTACTGTTCAAATAAAGTTATAAAAAAAAAAAACAACAACAACAAAAAAAACGTAGCTTTCCGTCATAGATATCCATAATAAAGGCCTTTATTATGGATATCTATGGCTTTCCGTTAGGAGGATGACTCGATGACCCGGAAGTTAATGCTACAAACGGATGTGCTTCTTTCTTTGTGTCGGCCCTGAGTCGAAGCAGTTCAGCTCTTATTGGCGTTGCCGAAAAAAAATAATTTCTAATTCACGGACACAAAAAAAATGGGGAAGAAAACTCGCATCACAGGAGGAGCCGTTGGCCGGAGAACGATCTTACAACTGTCTCCACCAGGACATCGCCTCGGAAATACTGGAGAGAGGGAAGAGGCGCCGTCTGGCTCTGATGGTACTTTTTTTTTAGCATGTTAGCATATTAGCACGTCAACTGAAGTCTGACGAAAAAAAAAATGCTGCGCGCACATTAGAGCAGTATATTAGTTAAACCTAATGAATTTCTTAATGACATTCGACGTTAAAACGTAAAGACTTGACATCAGCTATGCTTTAAAGCGTAAAATTTTAAGATTTATTTACAGGATACTATGCTAAGCTAGGCTAAAGTAGTGGCTAAAGTAGCTGGCTCAGATTTATTGACAGGCCACTTGCACCTTAAGCTTAGAAAATTTTAATTTGAAGTAAACGATTTGGTATCAATAACGTATAATTTTAATATTATTATTATTATTATGAAAAAGACATAGTCGATATCACGATCTCGATTAGCTGTTAGCTATCCAGCATATCAGCCAGTCTGTTTTGGTTAACGTTGGTTACAAGATTGACTTATTTGCGTCTTCCGTGCAGATGACCAAGACGGTGATGGAAACAGATTTGTTAAACACATACCTGTGAAGGCACCGACCGTAAAAGCCACAGGTGAGTTAACTTGTTTTAACCTGACTGATGTGCCCGTTTGTTTTTCAGAAATCAGCGGTTGATCTTATTGTGTTTTTCCTTTTGCTCCTTATAATGTTCCTTTCCTCAATTGCACTGTTTTAGATTCAGTGTTTCCGATTACTGAACACCTTAATTGTTATGCTAAAAAAGTAAAAAAATAAATAAATAGAAGTAAATGATGGTGATTCCTGTGGTGGATCTAATTTTTCTCATTTAAGTTTGCAGTACTAATTTTGATTCCACTGCTGCTTCATTAATCCCATGGGATTACAGCTACTTTATCTGATTATGGCTTTATTGTGATTTCATTAAAATTATAAAATGGCCACATAAAAAAATGTATGTATTATTGTTCTGAAGGAAATAATGCACGCTGTTTGTGAATTTAAAAAGGTGATATGAACTTATTACATAAGGCAGTGATTATGGTACACTGTAGTGATGTTTTCCACACCTTGGCTGTCTTGTTTTTCTCCACCAGAATGATATTCCTAAAAACCCAATTCACATTTCCTAAGCAATAAGGGGGGGAAAAAAGCTAGACTTCAGTGAAATACAACAGGTCAGAGGGGCACTGGAAACGATCTACCTCCCTGAGCATTTCACTTCCCAAAAGAATGTAGCATTTTTTAAAATGGTATTTTAGAAAGTGGTCATTTTTTTTCAAATGTTGTTTTCGCTACCAATGAACATGTTTTGACATGATTGAGCTTTTAGTTGTGTGAAACTAGCAGATCTCAATCTAACTTTTAGAGCTGTTGGTCTGCTGTGTGCTTTGTAATGCAGTGAAACGTTATATTTTTCGTTCTTGTATAGAGGGTTTGTCGTTGCTTGGAGCCTATGAAGACAGTGACGAAGAAGATGCAAACCGTTCAGCAGCAACTTCTCAGCACAACCAGTCAACAGATATTGACAGTACCCTGGCCAATTTTATGGCCGTGAGTATATCATTAACATGAATACAGATTGGATTTTCTTTTTTTTATATATAATTTAATGAGTTGTTAGTTTTTGTTCAACTATAGCTTTCCATTAAAAAAAAATATAGTAATTGTGTCTCCCATTTTGATCCAGATATCTGTTTTCTCCGAAACCCCTCACCTTATCATTTCTCCCTCTTCAGGAAATTGATGCCATCACAACTCAGCCAAGTACAGATGATGCAGCAGCTCCTGCCTCGGCTTCAAATGCAGCTCCACCTCGACCTAAGGTCAAAGCTCAGCAGCCATCTGCAGAGGATGGCCATGATCAACAGAGCTCAGAGTTTGAGTACAATACGCAGTGCTCCCTAGCCGGAGGTAACTATATTTGCTGTTTTGATAATTTGATCGAGATTAACTTAATGATCCCCATTGATCAATTGGTTTTACAGCCAGTAAACAACAGCAAACATAAAACTGAAACTCCACAAAACTAACCATGATATTCTTGATGCACCCAGAATAACAATCTCTAATCATTGAGGCCACACTGGCAGGGACATATTAACACTCAGAACTTTTTCTATCCTGCTGATGGTAACAGGCTAGGTTAAATAGTTTTTAAAAACCTCTATAGCCTCTTTCACACATTTGGCTCCCTCCCCATTTGCAAAAAAACTAGGTCTAACCCCTAGCTAGCAGACTACATGGTCTCTGTGCCCCCACAGCTGCGTTTCTGGTGACACCATCATTAACGTTGATGCTGTCACCAGTGTGACAGAAATCAGCTGGGTCGGCTACCTGCCGGTATCTGTAAAAAGTGTACAACTAGGGGTAGAAAAAAAAATAGGTATAAATGAACAAAATGTGGGTATCAGAGTTACAGCATAATTTAAACCTATTTATATTTTTCTCATGTATTAATTCTTCATCTTACAAAACAAATTGATTAAAGAATATCCAATTAACAGTAATTTTTTAAGCAACAAGGCAAACCACCTTCCCTCGGCTAATTTACAGCTGTTAATCTGAGTGCAGCGTGCACTGGTTGTGAGGCAATGTCCTTAACTGCCTCTGTTATTATAAACGGCTGTGTGTACACTTTGTGATCACTCGTTGGGTCACTCTTTTTTATTTACGGTCAGTGCAATCCCGGCTGGCTTTTAAATGGTGATATTTGCACGTAAAGGGCTGGTTATACTCCCCGTAGCAGTGTGTCGCAGTGAGCTTGATGCATACATTTTTGATTCATGCTCAAGAGAATAAGGAACTAGCTGTGGGTCTAGAAACGGCAGAGGCGGTGGAGTGGGAGTGAGTTTGTCCGACAACGGAGGGACATGAGGGGCAAAAAAGAGAGGGGATCCAGGTGGGAAAAGGGTCCCAGTGTTCTTACGCACCTCGCTATTCTAGCTACTCAAACTTCACGAGTCGTTTTCCGCAATTGCGGTCACACAAACAAAAAAAGCTGGCCTCCGGTCTGCGGCACCTACAGTTTGGGAGAGGTACAGCAGAGTTTCTGCGGAGGGGGCTGGGACGTCTTTTTGTTCACTGCGACACCTACTCAGACTTACTAGTTTCGAGGTATAAATCAGCCTTAACGGGTCGGGTCTTAACTCAACTCTACGGGTGCGGACGGATACAGCTTTGAAAAGTCAGACCTGTGCAGGACTCTGGTGTTTATTGCTTTGCTCTATTATTTGTCTGAATCCCTCATACCAGTGCTTTGCCATGTTTATTGAATGTAAACAGACCTGTTCCCAATGCCAATAAAAGGCAATTGTTCCTGGGTGTAAACAGGTTTTTCAGCCAGAGCGAAAGGGATATGTTTTCCAAGATGCTATTGTATGTAGAGACCATCTTCTAATTAGTTATTCTAAAAGGAATTGTTTAGATGCAGTAGAAAACCTCACCTAGCTATTCTGCAACCATATTGATAACCAACTTTTAAATAGTTATATCAGTTATTTCAAACAAATTCAAGATTTGAATCCTTGTGTTCCAGTGGGGGTGGAGATGGGAGACTGGCAGGAAGTTTGGGATGAGAACTCCGGCTGTTATTACTACTGGAACACTCTGACTAACGAAGTGTCCTGGGTGCTGCCGCACTATTTGGCTGATCAGGTGCAAAGTCTGGAACATTATACAAACAGGTAAAACTGAAAGGAAAAATAATTCCTTACGGATTATCAACAGCACGTTTCTCTTTGACCGATGATGCTTGGATTTAAAGTTTGTGATTTTTATTAAATTATTTTTTTTCTGTAGCACCAGTGTAAACGGGAATGGCACAGTCCATCCTAATTATTACACAGAAGAAAAAGCTGCTACTGCTGTAGCTTCAACAACTTCCAAAGAAGCCAAAGTGAAGGCAAGTAACATCTTTAGTTTTTGTTCTATAATATTCTTTTCATGTTTGTAACCATGTTTATTTTACAGGAGATTGTAGAGAGTGTTGTAGCCCTGACGAGTGTAGAGGAGGAGCGTCAGGGAGTTGCTGCCTCTCTCCTTGGTCCATTGATTCCTTCTGAAGTGAAAGAAGCAGAGGAAAAATGGAGGAAAAAGCTGCTGAAGGGTTTGGATGAGACTGAGAACAGTTTGGATTCTGACGGAGAAGGTGCTAGGCCTGCAGGATCTCCCTCTATACCCCTTCTGGACCCAGATCCAGGTCCTCCAGTGCAGAAAGATGCTTCCAATAAGAAACTATCAGGGGACCAGTCGGATGAGGAGGAGGCAGAAGAGGACACAATGGAACTGGAGCTGGCACTAGAAAGGAAGAAGGTAAGATTTAGCAAAGCTTTGCAGATATAATTTTAAATTTAAAGCTGCCCTTTACTTTCAGACTTGAACTTTTTTAGTTTAAGAACAAGATGCCAGGAGTTGTCACGTTTTTCAGAGTGTTGTCAGGAGTCTGCACATAAATAACCCACCAGAGTTAACCTTCAGAGCTGATTTTGTTGTTGTTCTTCCTATAAGAAGCAGAAACGAAGCCTGTCTTTGAGTTTTTGTACTTCTAAATATTCCAGTTCTGTTGTCTTGAAGTTGCCCTGTCTATTTTTGTCACTCTCATTTGCATCAAAGCAGCTGAAAATCTTTCAAGACTGAATTTAAACTAAAGCAACAAAGAGTGATATTTAAACATAGTGTTCAAGATGCTGTGATTATAAAAAATTTTTTTTTTTACCCTTTTCTTTAGGCAGAGCTCCGGGCACTGGAAGAGGGTGATGGTAGCGCAGGGGGCTCAAGTCCGATGTCTGAAGCTAGCCAAGATGGCGCCGGATCCCGCGTGCCTCTGCTGAAGAAGAACCGCTGGAAAACTGTCTTTCCAAGTGTTGCCAGCCCCGATTCCAACAGTAGAAGTTCGGACTTTGTTGAAAACACAGAAACAAGTAAGTTATTTTGTGAAGTTATTTTATTTTCATTATACTTTTGAAAAATCCTAATGGTAACTTTTTAAAATTTTTTTTAGCACTTCCTAAATCTTCAGAAAGTGTTGCAGATGGAGAAGTAAAGGAAACAGACATTTCAGAGGAGGCCGATGTTTCAAAACTTTGCAACAAAGAGGAGGTGGAGACTCCTGAGCTAAAGGTGTGTTTAACATTATTACCATTGTCATATTGAAATATAATTGTTGATCTGTATCAATGTTGTTTAATTTGTCATAAATGTAGTTTCAGATCGGGGAACTGGCCAACACCTTAACTAGCAAGATGGAGTTCCTGGGGATAAACAAAAAGACGATTTCAAACTTTCATCTGCTTCTGCTCCAAACTGAGGTGAGAGGTGGTTCATGTTCTCGCTCTCAGCTGCTCCCATCTGGCTGTGCCTCTAAAATATTTAACACTTCTTCTCGTCTCATTTCATACAAGCATCTGGCAGATTTTAATATTTAAAATTCTCATGATAATTTATCAAAAGGTGTGCTTCTGTGGAAACTTACTGTAATTGCTCCTTTCTTGTGGCTCTTCTGTTCTTAAATCCTCATTTTTCATCTGATAGTTTACCTGTTGTTTTCTGATAATAAAGGCTTTTTTTCTCCTGTTCATTTTCCCTTTAGACACGAATTGCTGATTGGAGGGAAGGTGCTCTCAACGGGGCCTATCTACGACGCAAGCTGCAGGAAGCTGCTGAACACATAAAATATTATGAACTTAACGCGACCCCTAAAGGCTGGTCCTGCCACTGGGACAGGTACGCGCTCCTTACCTTTAACATCTATAACCTCCCTCGTCCCCCTGAAAAACTTAGGCTGTCACCACAGCCTCCTGCTCTCTGCCGAGGTTTGCAGACTTTGTAACATGACTTGGGGAGAAACTTAATCCTGTCCGAGTGGATTCTCAGAAATAGACTTCAGGTTTCTGTGGTACAAACCTTCAGGGGGCATCCGTTCTGAGCCAGCCTGCTTCATATTAAATAGACTTACCACAGAGAGGACTCCATGTCCCTGTTGCTGACTGTTTAGCCCGATTATGGGTCCATTCGGTGAAACATTTGGGAGTGGTGTATATTAGGAGGGTTGGTTCCGTGGGGAAGCTTTGAACTTTACAGGGCTGCAACTCCTATGATGCAAAGCTGACAAAGTGAGGCCCGGGAAGCGACGAGTGTCATGCATCAAACAAAGTGTGAAGATGGAACATTGACGGGAATCCAGAAGGTCAGACCAACTCTATTTTATCTGTCTTCCTGTTTGTTTTTTTTCTTTTAATATATATCATTTTGTATTCTTAATGTAAAATGAATGGAGAGTGTGATTTAAGTTGGCTGAACATGATAATGGTGTTTCCTCCCTGGTTTCTTCCTGAATCTGGGAGGGAATGGTTGTCTAATATGGAATACATGTGACAACCATGATGTGAGCTGCCACTTTCAGGACCTTAAGATGATTTGTTTTGCATTACTTATTCTTTAAAGCAAGGTGGGTCCCCTATCCACACCTATATAATGACATTATAATTGGGCGCTTTTCCTGGATGGCAGACATTGCTGTCCATACAAACATTCCTGTTCCTCTTCTCTACTTCTTTGCCCCAGTGTTACAGGTTGATGTTGCCGCTCTGGAGGTTTTAAGGACAGTGATTGAGACTCTTGTTTTTTTATGTCTGTTGTTCCATTCTTTAGAGAGCACAGGAGGTATTTCTATGTGAGAGATCGGACTGGTGCCTCCCAGTGGGAGTTCCCAACAGAGGAGGATAAGGAGGGGGACCCGGTAGACGCTCCAAGTACACAGACTCTCAGCCAAGAGGAGATCAAAACATCTGGATCAGCTGGTGGGGCTACAGGTCAGTCTGATAGCACGATATCTTCACCCGTAGACTTTTCCTTCCCTGTTAGGCACCAAAAGAACATAAACCTTTGTAAAGTTTAACTGAGACCTGGCTGAAACAGGTCTAAACACAAGCAAATCTCTCCAGCATTATCTTCCCTCCATTGATTGACTGTAGATTTGGGCTGTTATGAAGTCCTGACAGAATAAAAACCTTAAGCAAAAATATCACAGTCTCTCTGTAAGATGATTGCATTTGGAAATGCCTGAATTAAAGAATAGAAAGCTTGCTGATTGTGGGCTGATCTTTAGGATAATCACTATAGTTGTTAACTTAAATTGTCAGAAGAAACTTTTTATTTTTTAATTTTTTATTAAAGGTGCCAAGATTTCTTGCTCCACACATTTATACTTCATACTTATGATTTTTGTTACCTAAGACCATTAAGCTATACTAACAGTGTTATTATGCTAAAGGATGACTGTGTTTGCGCTGCTTTAATACTTAAGATAAATCAGTGTATGATGGACAACAGCTGTCCTTTCATTTGTTGATGTAATCTATCGTGATGGGAGTTTTTGTTTTAGATCCTAAAGTTTAGGGTTTGGAAATTGATACGATTTTCACAATTCCGAATCCCTTATGGATTCAGTGAAACGATTTGATTCTCTTATCGATTCTGTGAAACAATAAACTTGGTAAGTGCATGGTGACATTCGTCTACCTTCGCCTGGGACATTCTATTTCTGCCTGCCTCGGCAAAAACAGAAGGCGGTGAACGGTAGCTGCCAGCCTCTGAGCCAGCCAGGCTACCCGTCTACTTGCAGTCATCTAAATCTAATGGAGAAGGCATCCGTTTAATGAAAAAGCATTACTGGACAATTTCAGGAAATAAACTGATCCCCCTGATTTAAATAAACGAGCATCGCCTTTCTCTCGCTCCCTGAACTATGCAAATAAGGTTTAATTTAATTAAAGTAGAGGTAGGAAACTGGTTTAATTTCCTAAATGGCATAAGATTTACTAGGAACCACTTTAAGCACAGCCAGTGATATAAAACTAGCTACTTACCACCATAGTTGCCTTCCATGCTGGTCGTAACTTTAGCTTCTGCCTGGAAGGCATCAAAAACATGGCATTCCTTAAAATGTATGCCTTGATGTGTGCGCAGGTGTTTCTGCATGTTGGATGTATATCCTCCCGCAGATATAATTGCCACTTTACATACCAACTTTCGATCAGTTTACCCGTTGGGACTTATTTTTAAAATGTATTTGCTTTTCTAGACTTGGGCCTGGTCACGTCGTACTTGGTTACTGAAGGCTGTGTGCGTAAAAAAAACGCGACATAACTTGCGTAGAAACGTGACGCAAGTCGTGCTGCCCAGCGCTAGGCTCTGGTGCTGCCTGGAACGTTAAGCGAGCTGCCAAACGGTGTCATGGAATTGGAACACACAGAACCGGTTCTTAACAGGAACTGGTTTTTGATTCCTTCCTTACTCAAGTTGTGTTTGTGTTTTATCTATAAATTTATTTTAACAAAGTAGTTAGTGAAATCACAAAAATCAATGCTTGTATGCAAAAAGCACAGCTATGGTGGGATTTGGGTGACTGACTGGACCGGAACGGCGGCCGGGGACAGGGCGTTCAAACCCGAGCCGGTGACTGTATTCCCCCACCAAACTGCAGGCACCAGGATAATAAAAGCGAACATGTTTTGATGGCAGATTTTGTCATTTTAAGTTAATTTAGGCGTTAATAAACTGTTTCATAGGTGTGATTATAGCGGTCTGCATCATCAGTGCTGCCTGTCTCCCTGCCAGCTCCGTGCGATGTGCCGCTTCAGCTGCTCTAGACACAGACAGCAGGCATGTACATGTGTTTTTGAAGTCGTGGTTTCGGGGGTTGGTCTGAAGGGAGAGGCATTGTTGTGCATGTTCGGAAATATAGCTTGCTGGAACCGTTTTTCCAAGATCACCTACTGCACCTTTAAGTATTTCCATTTAGCATACCTCGGTTTCACGGTGCAGCGTTACACCCAGTCTTGAGCCAAACATGGGAGGAAAATACTCCTTTTTCAGCCATCATGCAACCTGTAGAATAAGCAGCTACGGGGAGCAACGGGGGGAGGTTTGGGATGCTACACCTGAAGGATCTAAGCACTTTCTCTCTGACAAGATTAAGATATTAAAAAATACTGTAGGAAAGGCTATACAGACAACTTTAGTGAGACTGAAACTGTGACTTTTTTCCTACAGTGGGATAGCGTGAAAAGGCTCAGTCCTATATGCCTGTCTGGATTAGATAAGATTTCAATGGTCTCACTCTACATCTCTAATTTGAGTTTTGCAAGTCTTCTCAGTTGCAGCACCAAGACTCTTGAATCAACTCTCTGGATCTATGTTCAAACCCATTTTTAAATCAACTTAAAATCTAGGACTTCTCTTTTTCTATTCAATAGCACCTGTTTCTGAATTTTTTTCCCCCTTTAAATTATTTGAGTTCTTGAGTGTCAGGGCTCTTTTAGATTTTTTTTTTAGGTTTATCTTGTTTTAAAGCACTGTGCCGCACTTTAGCCAAATGGGCATCTTTTTATACAAGGGGTGACTTCATGATTAGATATGCTGCTTTAAATAAAAACTGTGAAGTCTCCATCTAATTTGAACAGCCACTTATTTCTATTTTTTCTTTGTGTTTTGTTTTTTTGTCAGACTCTTCTTCTGCTGCTCCGCCCCCACCTCCTCAGCCCAGTTCATCTTCCTTCTGGTCACCATCCCAGCCACCGCTTCCCAACAGCCCACCTCCACCCTCCAACGACCCCCCGCCCCCTCCTCTACCTCCAGAGTCACCACCACCCCCTCCCCCACCACCCGACAGCGATGGTGAGATCATGGAGGTGGAGATGGATGTGGATGATGAGGACGAGGAGCCCCCAGCTCCTGGAACGGAGGAGGATGGCAGCGGGAGGTCTGGCTCTGCCAACATGAAGGTGAAGGAGAAATCCGTTTAAATGATCAACTGATCTACATTTGATTTGTTGCTGCCCGTTGCCCTATTCTTTCTCTATGACCCAGATTGTAGAGTCGACTGCTGCTTTTGGAAAAGGTCAGAAACGGAAAGCTGTTCAGGGGAATAAAACCGTTACTATTGGAAGCAGTCCCATTCTTTACACCCAGGCGCCTGTCACTGCAGGTAAACAAGGTTCTTAACCTCCACAGACTAGAAACCCAAATATTTTCAATTTTTATTTGAACACTTATTATGATTTAATCTAATTTATAGTTATAGTGTAAATATTCCAGTGTAATCATTTCAGAAGTTTGAGAACATTCTTAAAGGTTTTCTTTTGATTCCGCTTTAACCTAAAAGTTGTCTTTTTCTGCAGCGCCTCTAATTCCAGCAGCCGCCTACTGGGGCATCCCTGCTGTGGCTGCCCCTCTGATCCCCTGTGAACCTCCAGCCCCTCCTGTTCCAGTGGTACCTCCTCAGCCACCGCTGCCTCCATCGCAGCCAGCTTTTGAACCAGCTGCAACCAAAACTTTACCTGTTGAGAAAGTCAAGAAAGTGAAAAAGGATAAGGTTGGTATTTTCCTGCATCCATATATTTAGCCGTCCCTGTTATCATGATTTTCTCCTCGTCCGTTTTGCTTATTTAACTGGTCCTCCCTTTATCTGCCCACCCATCAGATTATCCATTTATCTATCTGCCCACTCATACATTTTTTCCTTGACAGAAAATTTGTCAATTTCAAAATTGTAAATTAATCTTGTATAGCCATAGGAATAATCCTCTAAAAGCTTGTCACTTAGTTTTATTCTTTTTCTTACTTTCTTCCACAGTCAAAGAAGAGTAAGACAAAGATGCCGTCACTGGTTAAGAAGTGGCAGAGCATCCAGAAGGAGCTGGATGAGGAAGAGAAGAGTAGCTCCAGCGATGAAGACCGAGATCTGCTCAACAAGAAAAGCATTGAGGAGTGGAAACAACAGCAGCTCATGACGTATGTTTCTCATTCTCAGCTGATGTTCTAATTTGTTTTTCCTCTGCTGCTTACTTGATGTTAAAATATTTGTTTCAATTTCTAGGGGAAAAGCCTCAAAAAATGCCAACTTTGAAGCACTACCAGAGGACTGGAGGGACCGCTTGAAAAAACGGAAGCTGACGAACAGCACGTAGCGCCTTCCGGCTCCCTTCACGTTGTAAATCCGCTCCTACCTACACCATCGTCCCTCTGAAGAGATGGAGATTTGCTTACCGACCAGTGGACTTTCTTAACTGTTCTATCTTCATATCAGACACATGTTAAAGTCCTTATATGGCAGGCCATTCTCATGAGGGACGATTCATTGTCCTGTTTTTCTTTTGTATGAGATCTGTAAATGTGCCAATTGTGCTCACATAATAAGTTCATTTTATACATACCCAGTTTGGATGTCAACCACAGTTTTAGGCAGAGTTGTCTATTTTTAGGAGTGTTTTTACATCTATGTATATAAAGGGGGAAGGAATGGGCCAGTTTGATGGAACGGGGAGGGATTGTCACTGGGCTTGTACATTTTGTAAAAAGTTATTAAAAGTTTTCAAAGCTAATGATGTTTACTTTTATATTTTTATATACAGAGGAGGGTAGTAAGTATTTACATACACTCAGTTACATTTACCTTTTAGAAAAAATATACTTTTTGAAGTAGTTGTATTACTATACACTTCACTTTTAGTGTTTTAGGGAGTGTTGGAGTGTTAGAGCAGTGCACTCGTGCTCTGAGAAGGTTGCAAGTACACGGATTGATCACCACAGCCGCTTCTCTGTGTTCCTGAGCAAAAGCCTTTACCCTACACTGCTCCCCGGGTGCTGCACAATGGCATCCCACCGCTCCCCAAAGAGATGGATTAAATGCAGATAGTGAATTCCCCATAATCTGAGCTATTTATTGACCAGGTGAAAAAATGGTAGAAATTGCCACTGCGGGTTCTTTCCTTTTCTACCAATAACTACTGTAAACATTGGTTTTAGAAGTTTATGCAGGACAAAATGTTTTTTTTCTGCAAAAAATATATTATTTGCATTTCTATACTTTGAAATACCAGAATTTGCTCGTAACTTACATAATTTTAAACATTAGACAAACTTGTCATTTTGTATACACAGTGTATACAAAATTAAATTTAGTTTAGTACAGCTTTCAGACAGTATATGAACATTTTGATTCCATAAAGTGCATTTCATTATATATATAGTGCTATTATGCAGTGGTTTTGGTTGAGATGTTATGAGCCAGTAATTGCTTAGTAAATGAGTAGCCATTTGCAAAGTTTTGTTTTATTTTGGATGACTACTTCCTTTTAACTGAGTAAAGCATAATTAAAGTAGTGCTAGTCTTACTATTTTTTATGTGTTGTTGATCCACATCTGTTTACATATAAAGCCTGCTGTGAAAAGAATACTGTTGTCTAAAGAACTGGCCAAAAGTTTGGGTGCAACTATGCAATCGGATTAAATAATATATTGATGGTAATTCAAACCTTTTTTTTTATCCCTGCAAAGAAAGAATCGAATAGAAAATCCCTTCATTGTCCCACAATGGGGAATAGATGAGAATAAGACAATTGTAACGCACAGCCTGATGTTTTGATCTAGGCAAGGTTTCACTCACTGACTTAAAGTCTGCAAAAAAGCTGTGAAGATCTCCACATGCAGTTAATACAAACAAGCTACAGACAGTTGAAGAAAGGAGTAAAATGTTTAATAAACCTTGGGAAAGAGTCTGTGCTGTTATGGGAACTGCTGCTTTCTGTTCCAAACAATCCATAATAGTAGAAAACACACTAGCCTTGCAGATGTGAGGTCTGAATGAAAAAAAAATCTGAAAGTATATAAAATATAATCTGAACACCTTTTTATTTTAACTATTTGATAAAAGTGGAACTTTAATGAATTTTAAGATGTATTAACTGGCTCAATAGGGAGCTTAGTTCTACAAGATTAATAAAAGTAAGTGAAATTTTTTTCCCCAGTGTGTTAGAGGAAAGTCAGTGAGGTTTCAGTCTAATCTGATGGGATCTTTTTTTTCTTGGCGACTATTTTGGTAAAAACTGTTATTTTGGGGCTAACTGTGGTTTAAAACTCTTCTGGTGTAGGAAGGTCTTAAATACATAGGTCTCCATGGCAAACACAGTGTTGTGGTACCTTGTTGCTTAGCAACGGCCAAACCCTGCTTTACCCATGGATTTTTAGTCACAAAGAAGTACGTGTCCGAAAATGACAGAGGTAAGTTTCACTTAAAACCGTTTCTGAATTAATCTGGAACCTTTGTTGAATTGATTTAATCAGGCTAAGAAAACGTTTGCTTTACAGAAAAAAACAAAAACAAAAAAAAAAACAACCTTAATTACAGCTATAAACTTTATATTGCGGTGGGATTGCTAAACTATTTATAAAAAGACATCTTAAAATGTGTTGTACGTATGCTTTTAGTATTTCTAAATCACTACTTCTAAATCACTAAACATTGTTTAATTTTTCAATTATATTTCTTTATTTTAATTTCTTTATTTTTTTGCACATCCAGAGACTAAAATTACACAGATTCTTCTTTTTAAAACAGCTTTGATCAGTCTGCAGGAAGCGTGTCTATGGGGACGTCCGATTTCACTCAGATCTGTTTTTTAAGCTTGGGTCTGACCTTTTGGGGTTTCTCGTTAAGATGTAAATATACTGTAATCTTACTAAATCTAGTATAGCTTTTGGAAATATGCTCAGTCAGAATTCAGAGCATCGTGCAGTGTTTCAGTCTACCATAATTTCAGTAACATCTTAGATATTCAACTGAAAAACACATCTGTGTTTGATTGCTTTCTGAAAAGAAATTTTCAAAATGTTCTGCTCTTCTTTGGGTGATGGAGACCATGGGATCTGCAAGAACTATCTTTCATCTAAAGCAGTGGTCTTCAATAGGGGGTCCGTGTCCCCTAAGTGGTCCACAGAGATACAGCATGGGGGTCGTGAAAGTTTTGGTTGATTATACTTTGTTTTATATTCCCCCTGCAATTTTTTCCACTAATTGAAATGTCTTTAAATACACATTAACATGAATTTAACACACTGTAGTAAACAGATAAATGGAGGCAGAAGATGTCTCTCAGTCATCAATACACACATTTAGCGACACACATGAGCTCTTTCAAGCTGGACACCTTTTCATTTACAACACCTGTCCCATCAACTAGAAATCAGAATCAGAAATACTTTAATAATCCCAGGGTGAAATTACTTTGGTTACTCCTTCCGTAAAAATTAAAAAAAAAAAAATTTCAGGTTTCAGGTATTACAGGAGACAATCCCCCCCTTAATGGCAATCCCCCCTTTAACGACCGACCCCTAGAATCATAGACAGGTTCAGATATTACAGGCTAACGATGGAACTAACGACCCTTTCATCGGTTACCATTGCATGTTTCCAAGCGATACAAGGCGTTGTCTATATAAGACTCAAACTCACTGCGGATCCAGACATTTGAATTGAGAAAGCTTCCTGGAGAGGTGGCGAAACGTCTTCAAATCTTGAAAACCAAGTCCAGTGGATATTTTTTTTTTTGAATTTTTACGGAATGACTATGACCTGGATGACTGAGAACCTTCATCAGCATACTTTGGTTACATTACACCATCTGTAATAGAGTGACTACTGGACCTGTTTGATATAACACAATTTCATATAATATATATAATTAGGGGTCCCTGCTCCATCTCGTCATCGGTTTGGGGGTCCTCGGCCTAGAAAACTTTGAAGAACCCTGATATAAAGCATTGATTCACAACAGGGGGGACTTGTACTCCTGGTGGTCCACGAGTGCATTGCAAGGGGTACATGAAAATATTTTATTACTCGGGTAGTAAAATAAAAGAAATGAAAAATAAAACAAGCCGATTTTAACCAAAAAGTACGTTATTGTATGTTTGAGTTCACCTTTAGCTGTGACACACATCAAAACCAAGCAGAGGAAAAGGCTGGATGTAGAGAACAGCCTGGGATCAGGTGTTTTTCCCACACCTGAGCTTAACAAGCCAAGCTCAGGTAATGGAGTCAGTCTAACTATAATATTTGATCAGTATTTGTTCTAATTTTCCCAATTCCTCAAGTTTAAATGTGATTATATTGGAGTTACTCAGAGGAGCTCCAGTTTTATAAATACAGGTTTATAATGTGATTTTATTTTGTATTTATTTTGATTCCTTACTAACTTTGAGGGAACATATTTATGCTGTTTTTTTATATATAAGTTTGAAAGAATAAAATGCCAAAGAATTAAATACTAAACTTAAAAAGATTAAATGAAATACTTTTTATTGTATGTTCCACTTTGGACAGTACTCACGTTAAGACAAAATTCACAAAGGGGTACACTAGTCAAAAAAAGTTGGGAAATACTGATCTACTACAATACAGGTGGGAGAGATTTTTACCCTTACAGATTTTACCTATTTTTTTACAACGTGAAATATTTCACACAACAAAAAACATCTAGTACATAAGATCTTGAAATGGAATTACTAGTATCAGGCTATTTATCACGCAAGAGTGATGTACATTTGGCAGGGAATCATTTCAAAATAAGCAAAAAATGCCTGCATATGGGTTGTAAAACACTTAATAGTTTGTCTCGTTACCTGCACTCAAAGGCAAAGGAAGTCATAATTTAGAGATGTATAGAATGTTGAGAGTATCAGTAGTGTGTAGTTCAGTCAATTAAGCCAATTTAAAACAAAACTGTTGGCTCTTGATAAACAGACTAAAGCAACAAATCATTGAAATTTCATGTCTGCTCTTAGACAGTGAAAACATCAGACCCTGTTGCAAAGGTTTTCGAGAGTTTCTGGAATACCTACAAGGCTCTGGATGCTGGTGACTCCGACTCAGAGGAAGATGAGGAGAAGTTAGCAAGGAAGAGGCAATGTAAGCAATTGATCTTCACATTTATATTAGGTGTATACTGTGCTATTTGTATGAGAAATGTAATAAAATGGAAAAAGTAGAGAGAAAGTAACCGAGTCAAGTTACTAACCAGTTAAGTGGTTATATCACAGCATTTTGGAGAAAGAGCAGCGTTTTAGTTGTGGTTCGTGTTCCTGCAGTATGCAACGATCTGAGCCAGAGCCTAGGGACCAGGCAGCTGCTCTTCAGCTTAGACAGTGGACAGCCGCTTTTGGTTCTAAGGCCACCACCGGATGTGGTTAACTTCCTCCGTCCCCGATGGCCAGTAGAGAGTGAAGTCATCACTGACGTCATCCAGCACATAGGTAAAGCTTTCACTCTGTTTGACCTTCTACCACTCTGTTAGTGGATTACCTGTACGAGTGTTTATGTTTTGTTTTTAGATTGGGAACCTCCAGACCCAGAGCCATTTTATTGTCCCTCAGGACAGGAAGAGGCCCCCATCCCAGTGGGAGACGAACAAGGAAATGTGGTGTACTGTGCTGACCTTGGTAACTATGGGTTTGGTCTATGACACCTTAAAGTAAACATACAGATAGAAGAGATATTTACAAATCTATTAAATAAGACATCACATTTAATGCAAGAATAATTAGAAAGCATTTTCACAACTATCCATAACTGGATAACTTACTTTATATTTTCATAATTGATTATTCTAACTTTACATGAAATCACAGATGATGATGTCATGGCTTTATACACTTCAGTTTCTATTTGTTTACATCTGAGTTAAATAGAGCAACACCTGTGGATGTGTTAAATATTTCCCTCAGATTTTATTTGGGGAATTCATTATTCAAATAGAAATAATGTTGGTAATTCCAACTGATCTAGAACAGGAAGAGTTTAGATGAATCAAATAATCAGAAAATGAGGACAAACAGGAGGTTTCTGTGTTTAGATATTGGATGTAAACCCTTTGTCTAAACTGTAAAGGCTCCATAAGACCCAAGAGCCAAACACAGCCCTACAATTACTTTTAAACCTTTAATGTCCTCAACGCAACACAAAACAACAGAATAAACAGAAGGATATCAGTGACTGTAATAGTGAATGTGAAAACATGCTCTGTGGAACCAAGTCGAGATCAGATTATTGCTAGTTAGTAACAGTTTTTTTATACTTTATACTAACTCTACTAAAGAAATAGGGACCACACATCTTTGCATTCTCACACTACAGTATTTTTGCACCATAAACATTTCCCCCCCATTTTTCACTTTACAGTTACAAACATTACTATACTTCATTCAGAGTCTATGTGCATCTGTTAGAAAGCAAAATTGTGGTTTAATGTGAGAAAATATAGGAAAGTTAAAGAAGCATAGAGGCACTTTAGCAAAAGGTACATCATTTTATTAGTTTATTTTATTGAAAACCATACTTCATAAATCTGTGTTTTAAAAAAATACGTTTTTCTTCTTTATTTAAGCCACAAAGTGTCTGTACTTTACCTGTTCTCGTTTTGGAGGAAGCATGGCGACTAGGAGTCCCACCTCCCTTATCAAACCATCAGATAACATCCTCGAGTTTGAATCTCGCTTTGAAAGTGGGAACCTTCAAAAAGCCATCCAAGTGTGAGTCTCTTTAGCCTAATCCTAATTTGTCTTTTTCTCCTTGGCAGTTTTAATGGTTATGACTACAATTCAACATTTGATTCAGGTTTTTCTTGCTTTTTCAGGGGCGTCTACGACTATGAACTCACCCTGCGTGCAGACATGTACACTGAGAAGCACACGCAGTGGTTTTACTTCAGGGTTAGGAACATGAAAGCTGGAGTGACGTACCGCTTCACCATCATCAACCTGATGAAGAAGAGCAGTCTGTATTCCCAAGGCATGAGGCCTCTCCTGTACTCTGAGAGAGCGGCTGAGGAGGATGGGATTGGATGGCAGCGTGTCGGGTCCAATATCCTTTACTATCATAACTGCACTCAGGTAGCATCCAGATCTGCTTTGGTTAATTGGCCAGTAGATTTTTTTAGGGTAATTTTTGCTGTTATTTCAGGATAACAAAATAAGTTGACGTGTTCCCTGGGCTTCATGATGTTCAATGATGTACCCAAACAAACCCCCTGAGTACAGATTTACCTTTAGTGTGATTGAATCACATATTGAAAGGCTTCCTTAACCACAATTGAAAAGTTTTATTTGAAAAACATAATAAAAAAATATATATATAAAAGCTACAATCTGGATTCCCTTGAAGTTACATGTTTCATTACCAACCTTTACTTTCAAAGCAGATTAAAGTCATACAGCAGGCACACAAGGTAGAAAATCTCTGTGAGTCTAAAACAGATTATTTTCTTCAGTGATATAGTTTACTGGAATTAAAAGTACCATTTTTAAAACTATTTAAAGTATAAAAGTTAAAGGAAAAAATGTTAAGGACAGCTGCTTTACTGCGCTACCATATTAAAGGAACATTTTTCTTCAATTCTGGATGATAACTTCCTTATTCTTAATCGTGTTGGTTTTATAACTAATGGCAACAGAGCCAAATTTAACTTAGTTAAATTTTAGTATGTGGCAAGCAACAAGTTGGTGCAGGACCGAGCCCAATCACAAAGAAATGGATTGTCTGGATTCAGCAAATTAGTTTGATAGTTTTTATTTTTTTGGAATACCAACGGGCCATAATGAGAATGAGCTCAAATTAAAGAAAAATAGCATTTCTATTCTTAAAAGGTAAGGAGTAGAAAGTAGAGATAATTGAAAAGAAATCACTTAGAGTTGGCTTCTTCAGGACACCAGTTACATAAAGAACTGTGATATATACATTAAGCATCTTTTGGTAGCTGCATTTAATCACATTTATTAATCCCCCAATGAAAAAATTGAATTGAAAAAAGGAAAAATGGTAGGATTAAAGGTTGAGATATTTCGCCCAGTTTCTGGAGTTTTTTAATCATCATCAAGTCCAATTCATTGTTTAGATTATGTATCAACATTCTTATTATGACTAGAACCCCCCCCCACCTGGAATATAATAAAGACTATCATGACCCCAGATACCAGCTCGGTTCCTGTAGATTGCATTTGCTCAGCTCATGTTCCTGCAGCTGTGGTCGCTGTGGACCTGGTGGTTGTGAGCGGCCATCATTTCTGGCTGCTCCATCCAGCTTTCTCTGTGCCTTCTCATCAGAAAAGTCTTAACCTCTTCTTTAGAAATGAAAAGTCTGACTCTTGTAAGGGATTTGCTCAAGTGACGCAACTCAGTGCAGCGCTCCCAACTTTATCAGTGACCTACAGGTTTTCCGGCATCATGGATTTGACGGGTGCTGCTAGAGGGTCGAGTTCCAGATTAACAGCTTTACAAAAGGAATTTTAAGCAGCAAGTCATATAAGACAGAAAGGAAACGATACTTCCTGATGTTTTTAAAGAATCTTTTATATGTTTGGTTTTGTGTTTGTGTAGAACACAAAGGAGAAGAGCGACGCTGCCATCAATCTTTACTCGCTCACCTGGACTTTCCAGTTCCCCTATGACTCAGACACATGCTACCTGGCCCACTGCTACCCCTACACGTATTCCCGCCTGCAGGGCTACCTCAAGCAGATATCCTCCAATCCAGCTGTAGCATCATACTGTAAAGTGCGCATCCTGTGCAATAGCCTCGCAGGGAACGCTGTGTACGTTATCACAATAACATCTAGAGGAACCAGCCGGGAGGATGTGAGAAGCAGGAAGGCTGTAGTGGTGACAGCACGGGTCCATCCGGGAGAAACCAACGCATCCTGGATGATGGAGGGGTTTTTAGACTTTCTGCTTGGAGACTCAGAGGATGCACAAGTTCTCAGGGATAACTTTGTTTTCAAGGTAGCCACATTGACTGATGTACTTGTCACTAAACGACACAGATATTCCTCTGTCCTAGTCTGTGTTTTTCTGTGTTAAATGCAGGTTGTACCGATGTTGAACCCTGATGGTGTCGTGGTGGGAAACTACAGGTGTTCCCTGGCAGGCAGAGACCTCAACAGAAACTATAAGACGCTGCTCAAAGATTCCTTTCCTTGTGTTTGGCACACCAGGGATATGGTCGAAAGGTGACATGATATAAAAGAAATGAAACTATAATTTATCATGGGAACTTAAAGAGGAACATAGAGGCTAGCATTCAGACATTAATACTGTTTCTTTCTGAGAAAGTGTGTTGGAGAATATTGTGAAAAATATTTAAATGTACTTCATCTTCCATTATGGCATTATTGGTAATTTAAAATCCATATCTTTTAACATTAAATTCATGTTGTGATCCTTATTTTTTATTTTTGCCATTTGATCATAGAAACTGGCACAGTTTTTCACATTGTAAATTTTCAGCTATAGGGGTATGTTATTTCTTTTTCATACATTTGGGCCCAATATGTTGGAAATATTCTCTAAACAGTTTTTTTGCCTTGCTGCACTTTCTGTAGACTGATGACTGAAAAAGAAGTAGTTCTTTACTGTGATTTCCATGGTCACAACCGCAAAAACAACGTGTTCATGTATGGATGCAACAGTCGAGGCAATGCTTCCATCAAGCTGCAGGAGAGGGTCTTTCCACTAATGATGAGCAAGAATGCGAGCAATAAGGTGAACCTCTAAATATTTCTGCAGACATACATCTTTCTAGAATTCATCTGATGTTTAAAGTGTCAACAACTAAATCATTCTGCCTCTTAGTTCTCCTTCCAGAGCTGTAAGTTCCGGGTGCAGAAGAGTAAGGAGGGAACAGGGCGGATCGTCATGTGGAGACTGGGCATCAAAAACAGCTACACCATGGAGGCTACCTTTGGCGGCTCCACTCTGAGTAAATCTGGCTTGGAGTTCATAAAGTTATGAATGTGGACTTATTATGCCCTGTTCTGCAGTGTTGTCTGTTTTTACTTTAGATGACAGAAGAGGGACCCATTTTACTACTGGGGACTTGAAGTCAATGGGCTTTTGCCTCTGTGACACCCTGCTGGACTTCTGTGACCCTGATCAAACTAAGGCAAGAGATAAAGCAAAATAAGACCATGTGCATGACTCACATGTTCTCGCAGCTCCGCCCTCACAGCTCCACCTTTACAGCTCCGCACTCACAGCTCCACCTTTACAGCTCCGCACTCACAGCTCCGCTCTCATAGTCTTCTCTCACAGCTCCACAGCTAAAGCTGACTATTATCTTCTCCATTAATAAACTGGCACATTATTTTTTTAGGTTCATGAAACAATATTGGACCATGCAAAATACAGATATGCCTTCAAAGAGCCTCAGAAGAGCAAGATTTATGTACAAAAAGTACACATGTACATGAAATGTTTTGTTTTTATAAAATGTTTTTATAATGTTTTTGTTGTTGTTGGCATTCATATAAATATATAGACTTAGAGTTTTAGATTTATTTAGTAATTTTGTGTAAAAGTGTAAACAAAAAGAATATTTTTTTAGAACAGCTCTCTAGACAATTTAATTTTTTAAAGTGCAGCCCTGATAAGGTAAGTGCAGTGATGGCAGACTGATCTGGATAGGATCTTAGCATCCAAATGGGATTTTTACCATGCTGGAAGAGGATCTGATGCTGGAGCATTAGGGGCCTGTTGCCTGGGCTTCACCTCATCAGTTGCCTCCAGCTCCTGAAGCACTCAATTCTCTTGGCTTAGGGGAGGACTGGTAATGGTAATTGGACTAATGGTGTGATAACTTGGTATATGTTTGATTGGTTTTAATTAAACGTCTACCGGTATTTTGAATTTATAACCCCTGGAGAAAACTCCACCAGCCGCCACTGATTACAACTATATCCTCAATATTTTATAGTGTGAAGTCAAGCTCTCATTTTTTTTAAAATTTTAATTAATTTTTGAATAGCATTTTTATATGGATTGCTTTGTTTGTTTGTATCACATAAAATTCAATTCCAATGCATACATGAAATTTAGGAACATAATAAGACCAAATGTGTCAAAATTGGAGGGGTATAAATATTAGATCAACAGCCAACATGTATAATAACTTTCTTTGCTGTTTATTTTAGGTGGCATACTGTCTAACAGATGCATTGGCCTTAATGAGAAAGGATGTTAAGAGGAAAATGAACAAGGATTCTGTCACAGACAGTAACTGCTATATGTCAGAACTGGAAACTAGGTAAACACATTTGTTGCATCACAGGAAAGCCATGTGGAAATGGCTTATTCAAATTGTTTTTTCATTGCTTTTACAGCACAAGTGGCTCAAATAGTTCAGATTCTGACGGACTTCCTGTTCACTTGCTGCACCCGCAAAAAGGTTTAGAGGTATTGCTGGCTAATTCTATTTGCTTGAATTGATCTCTCATTAGTTCTTAAAGCTCTGAGCAACTGCAAACATAATGCATAATGATTTGAATTATATGTTATTCAGAATAAAAAAACTACTGTTGAGAAGAAAAAGAAAAAATTAATAAGTCGTAGGGAAAGACAGAGATTCCATCTGGACCGAATGAGGAGTAACAAACCGGCAAAGGTTGTGGAGAGCAGCAGCAGTAATAAAGTAAGATTGCATGGCTCCATAGTCTTTTAACAGGTTAATATGTTGATTGCTTCAATGGAGAGTGATGAGTCAGCTTTTTTTTGCAGGACTCTGGTGTGTCTCATCAAAAAACAGATCCAGAGAAAAAAAAAGAGAACACTGTTGGAGGACAGAAGAGGAGATGGCGGGTATGTGCTGTAGGATATAAATGTGTGTGACCTTTTTAAAGCTAGAAGCTGTTTGTTGTTTTGTTTTTGTCTTAAAGCCAAAAGGTCTGAGGAGGAAATCTGAAATCACATCTCCAACCACTCATGTTGAGGAGGTAAGCCAGGTAATGCTCCGGCACTGACGTCTCGCACTCGATTACCTTCCATTCTTTTTGACACTGCTGAACGTACTGAAGGAATTTAGACTTTTGCATTATTTTAAAGGATTTATTGTCTTTTAGGGGAACTGTCAGGAAAACCTGTGCACATCATGCAATCACCACGGGTTAGAGGACGTCCCAAGTACGTTAACCTTTGTGTCACCTCCATCAGGTACTGCTGCTCTGGAGACCTCAGATGGAACTAGTCTTTCAGAACAGTAGACAATCTAAGAGTTTTCCATATGTCTGACATGTTTGTAGGCGATGAAGTGATGAAGAGAAGACAGACGAGCTGCAGCTGTCAGCTTCTCACTCTGAGCCTTCCTCCTTCAAATCTGATGCAGATCAAACAATACAGCTGTCCACCATCTTTGTCTTCCTATCAAGGCTGTAAAGGTTTGCGTGCTTGTTTAAACATTTCTAGGAGAGCTCTGGTTTGCTTTCAGTGTAAATATGTGGGAGTAAAAAGTTTTGGTTTTCTTACAGGTTTATCAAATTTCTTTATGGCTTCGTGCAGGTAAGCTTGACAGAGGAATTGTGTCCTTAGGAGGTCAACAGTTGATGTCTAATCTGTTCACTTTTTGGGGTTTGTGTCTGCTCTCTGCCAGGGTTTCTCCTTCTGCATTTGACAGGACAGGTCCAGGCGTCGCTCCATCCACAGCCGTTATCAGCAACAGAAGTTTACAGAAGGTCTCAAATGACTTTTTATCCATCGGTGCCACTAAATTGCTCACAGGCATGACCAAAACAACACAGTGGAGCAGAGGTCGAAAGGATTCATGAAAAGGGTCATCAGGACAATCGTTCTTTACCGTGCCTGCAAAATTTGTTAGACCCACTGATAAATAAAAAGCTTTATTGCAGCTGCATAAATTCATCTCGATTTTGACCAGTTTAGAAAAGTCCTATTTTTACATTTTTTTCAGAAGACATTTATAAAACAAAATCCAAACAGGCATAATATGTATTTAATTTACACCTCCTAGGTTAAAGTTGTTCTAAGGAACATATCATTTTCAGCGAATATATCATCATTACCATCTCATGAGCAGAAGAAAAAAAAAACTCACACAGCTATGACATCCCCTTGAGAGAAAATTGGATATTTGACATTTTATTTGAGCCTTAATGGAAGCAAAGGGAAATAAGATTAATCTTTGGGGAATCTCTTCAATATGTCTTCAATCAACAAAATAAAACCTCCATTTGCAGGTGATGTGGAATATGTTAATACATCCTTTTTATGTCACTTTTTTCCCCCTGGAAATACAACTAATATTGGTTTCATCCATAATTCATTCTATTTTTAATTTTTCAAAGATTCTGATAATACCGATTCTGGCAAAAACATGGAATTAATTTAGTAGGTGGGGATAACTCATTAAAAGGTATATAACAAAAACACCATCACTTGAGAGAAATACAAAAATAAATATTTTATTGAAATATCAACGATAAGAAAATATTTTTCATATGATACATGTGAAGTCCCTTTTTAAAGTCATTACTTTTGGATGATGTACAGAAAGGTTGTATCCTTGTGAGCCATGGCACTCTAGAAGGTGATGTATGTGGACATCGGATGCTCCAAAATCAGTCAAACTGGTGGAGGTGAAACTGGCTTCCTGTGTGTCTAACCATGCCGCGCAGGGCTGAAAAACCTGAGACGGCCTGGATCATCCAAGAAGAAAGAAGCCCACCAGATCTCACTTAGTAACAGTCTTACACGATAAGACACATTTTGACATCAAAAGTAGGGATTTTGTGACTAAAGTTTTGGTAAGAGGGCACAGGTACCTGTATTAGAATGAATATGGTGAGCACTATGTGGACACCCCTCTCCAAGGGCTGGATGAGAATGGCTTCATTGAGCAGCTGGAAAAGAATGAGCGGAAACTGCAAAAGGATGGTGAGCAGCCAAAAGCCTGCAAGCTCTGGGACCTTTAAAAACATAAAAAATAAATACATAGGTATAAACATCACAATTTTAATGGTAAACTTATCAACTAGGTTCTTGTTGGTCATCTAAGCAATGTCTTACCTTTTCTTGCAGGTTCCCAACATAACCAAGATAAAGTCTAATGGCCTCAATCAGAGTCATCAGGAGCAGAATAGTGACAAGGATAAACTTGTAGTAGTCTGGCAATGCAGGATACTGATCGAAGTGACAAACACAAAAGCATTAAAACATTTTTTTACTTTGTATTTTGGTTTAACAAAAAGCAGTGCTTTTTCAAAGGCATATTAGTCAAATAAACAATCAGTTTTAAAACATATAATTACTGTTGCTGAATTACTAAGCTAATACATAGTAGCATATATTTAATTTTAACAGAAACAGAGATTTTACTTATACTTGGCGTTGATAACATGCTGCACACTTTTAAAGGTATTTTAGATGTATATGTTAATTATAATCCTAATATTAATCCATAATATAATTTTTTGTATTGCCATATACCAGTTTGGATTATTTGTCTTGTTCACTGATCTCAGCTAATATCTTCTCACCTTGAGCTCCAGCATTACAGCTTCACAGATCCACCACCAAGGGAAGAACCACATGTTAAAATATAACGACATCTGCAGTGGGAGGCTGGAGAGAACCCGTTTGTCTGAAAACAGTTTTAAAAAAAAAGCAGCAATTTAACCCCAATAACACGCGTTCAATGTGTCTATTTGATATACATTACACGTAAACAAAAAAGATACACAAAGCATGCAGAATACAGGAATGCTAGCATCTTTGCTAGCTCGTCTCGCGCTTCTGTTTACCGTGAGGCAAAAATCCCTCGTTTCCTTTGGACAACTCGGTCAAAAAAGAACTCTGGTCAAATAAAATATTGCGAGAAAAGTTATCTAAGCGTTTTCTAATCGTCCGAGGGAGCTCCATCGTCAGTCTAAAGTCAACGAAACAAGAGAGGGGGGGGGGGGGACACACTCCGCCTCTTCCTGAAAAAAGCAGCCCAGTGGAAGCTCCCGTCGTTTCCATGGTTACCAATGCTACAAGGGAAAAGTGAAAGGAGGTTGGTCAGGAGATAAGTTGGGGTCATAAAGTTAAATGAAAGTCATTTTTGTTTTTAATTTAAAAATATTTTAAACCGAAAAACATTTTTTAAACAAAAAAGAAAATATTGAAACTGATAATAATAAGAAAAAAGAAAAGAGAACTTTTAACAAAATTTAAAACTGAAATAAAATGCAGGTGTTTATACATCCATGTGTTTATACATAGAATTTTTAAATAAAAAGATCTAACGTTTTTCCATTTTTTCCATTTCAAAATCTAAATTGTTTTTGAAGAAGAGAACAACAATCGTTCAGTTCGGTATATAGACAATTTCCTGAGTCACTTTTTTTTTAACAAAACGACTGAACTGACAGTATCTTTCTTTCTTTCTTTCTTTCTTTCTTTCTTTCTTTCTTTCTTTCTTTCTTTCTTTCTTTCTTTCTTTCTTTCTTTCTTTCTTTCTTCTGGCTTAATGAGAGAGGTGGGCTTTAGGCTGCCCTGCAAGGCTTTAAATTTGGGTTGGAATGGCGACAAAGCCATACTCAAGCACATATAAAGGTGCTCATTTTGAGCCTGGATCGATATTTATTTTTGTTTATGTTCATGCTTCACAGCAGAAGGTTTGGCCAAACATACTCAAAATGTGCAGGGTTATCTTTGAGCACAACATTTCACTTTTCTGTCACCAGTTCACTGCACTTTTTTCCAGCACTTCACAATTTCTTTTTCTTTTTTCTCATCATCTTCTCCTTCTTTCCCATCACCCAGCTTGCCACAGGTTTGCCTGCTCTGTCTAAAAGCTTGCAGCAGAAACCCAGACTGACAGGTCATTGGTTAATTTGTATCACATGCAGCCTGGTCCCGGACACTCTGGAGGGCTTTACCATGTTAACAGGAGAAGCGGTGCAAGTGAAATTAGACACTGTCGTCTGACAACTTGCTGTAATTTATAAAAGCTTTAAATCAGTTTGGATCCAGATTAGCCAGCAGGTGGGTCCGGATCCGGACCGCAGTCCGCTAATCTGTGATCTCTGGTGTAGGGTATAAACATGAATGGCACAGCCTCTTCCCTACAATGGAAATGGAAATGTTGCTATGGCAACACAATGATGCCGCATGTGGATGGATGTAGCTCTGAAGGTTGACATAATATTGAACATTTGCCATTTTCTTAAAAATAAATCTAACCAATTAAATAAAAATATTTCAAGATGACATTCCATTTAGGTATCAATGACATATTTTTGTTTTTCCAAACTTGTAATTTCGTGTCAGTGTGATGGAGATGCAGCAAACCAATGGGACTTATATTTGAATGCACATGTTTGCTCCAACACTAGTTCGCCGTTACACCCGCTGCCAAATTCCAGTGATCTTGCACTGATGCAGACTTGCTATTTAAGGGTGGAAGGGTCCAGTCTGCCTACCATTACATGGTGTTGGATGGCACCTTATGTGGCGGCCCTTTCGTTGGAAGAGGGTAAGTGCTCAGGGTTAGTGTTTAGGGGCCGGTTTGGAATTAGGCTGATTACTTAGGTGCAATAGAATAAGTAATAATTCTTTATATTGTTATTGGAAGCATGCTACCCATCTTGTAAGTATTGGTTTCATAAATGTTATGTTGAAAAAGCTTTTTTGGTGGCAAAGTGTTTCTTCTGCCTGAATGTGTTATGGTATAAAATATGTATGTATTTATTCTATGCTTGCTCTTTAAAATATCAGAATTTGAACCTACTTTATATTTCAATTTTTTTTAACTGTTAAAACAAAATCTGTGATCATTTAATCAGTACTTGTCTTGAACACCTTTTTAAGCAAATGTTTTTTAATTGTGTTTGACAGTTTTCTTGGGCAAGTTGTTAAATGCACTTGAGTAAAGCTTTGTTGATATAGTACTGCTCTGGAGTATTGTTTTTGGATTCTCCATCCACCTCTGAAGGACGTAGAAAAGGGGGAGAAAGGGTTTCCACTATTATTATTAAAATAAACATTGTATTAACCGTCAGAAGGATCACATTGCCAGACAGGGTAAAGGTGACAGATCAGATGTATTTGTTTTGTGCTAATTTTATATAAAGAGCAGGTAAAGATACGGGGGAAATTTTGGAAACAAGATCCACTTCCAAACTTCTGTGCAACATTTAAAAAAAATCTTAAATAAAATTTAGAAGAGGGTGAAAATTCAGCTGTAGCAGTAAATAAATATTGTACAATTGATTGATCGTCTCAATAAAAACTATAATAGCCTCATCATGAGACAGAAAAGTAAAATATATGATATGCTATCTTCTATTTATGAGAAAGTATGTATTTTATGGCATCCCAATTCTTAGGGATAAATCTTTTTTGCCAAGAGTTAATCTCGAGACAAATAATTAATATTGAGTTTAAACTTATTTATCTCAAATGAGTAAATATAGTTTTTGTTTCTTTCACTTTCATTTTGAGAAAATTACACAACAGTGCAGTTTTGTTTTTAGTGAAATGAAACTAACCAAGTATAGTAAGAAGATGGCAGCGAAGAGTGAAGCACCGGATTCTTTGTGCTGCTCTATATGCCTGGAGGTGTTGAAGAAACCCGTGACTCTTCACTGTGGCCACAGCTACTGTATGGACTGTGTAAATTGCTACTGGGACCAGAAGGATCCAAAGGGTGTTTGCAGCTGTCCTCAATGCA
This sequence comes from Cyprinodon variegatus, assembly GCF_000732505.1. Taxonomy (NCBI): domain Eukaryota; kingdom Metazoa; phylum Chordata; class Actinopteri; order Cyprinodontiformes; family Cyprinodontidae; genus Cyprinodon; species Cyprinodon variegatus. The sequence goes on from NW_015150707.1 coordinate 135,487, forward strand.
GACACACTTTCAGCTCCAGACCTGTACTAAACAAGAACACAGTGCTGGTTGATTTGATTGAGAAAATGGCTGACTCAGAGCGAGCCGCTCCTTTAGGTGAAAAGAAAGCCGGTCCAAGCGAAGTGGAGTGTGATTTCTGCACTGCGAAGAAACTGAAAGCTGTCAAGACCTGCTTGGTGTGCCTGGCTTCTTACTGTGCCACACATGTGCAGCCTCACTACCAGTCTGCAGCTTTCCAAAGGCACAAGCTGGTGGAGGTGTCAACCTCCATTCAGGAGAAGATCTGCTCTAAGCATGACAAGCTGCTCGAAGTGTACTGTCGCACTGATGATGAGTGCATTTGCTTACTTTGTGTCATGGATGAGCACAAAGGTCATGACACTGTCTCAGCGGCGGCAGGAAGGAAAGACAAACAAGTAGGACTGTTGTCATTATTATCATGTTACTATTCCCAAAATTATGTTATTCTATCATCCAGATTTGTTCTGCAAAAAAAAAAAAAAAAAAAGGGAAACATAGCACAGTTGATTCTATTGAATGAACTCTAACATTGCTTAATTGACTTGGGGCAAAAAACCTGTTCTAGGACAGGGGCTGCAACTAACGATTGTTTTGCAAATTGATTAATTACCATTAATCCGATTATTTGTTTCAGCCCTAACTGGGACCAATAATTCTATAGGGGAAAATTTTATAAAATACAATTATAGAAAAAATAACTATGAAGGGAAATAGGAAAAATAACAAGTACAATTGAAACTCATTATTTTTACTTCTAAATGTATCCCTGTAAGTGTGTTTGAATGCATAAAATTTGTAGGTCAAAGACACACACCCAAAACCAAGCCTTAAACCAACCAGACTGGCCACTCTAAAGTTTCTTCAAAGTTTGATTGCTATAGAAATGCCATACCCGCAACAGAGATTGTCACTCAAAAAGGTTACGTCCCTGATACCTCGATTATCATCACAGCACCAGGGAAACAATTTCAACACAGGCTGCACAACTTTACCCATAAAAATAGCAATACCCTGAGGGACTGGTATGACAATTAGACAGTACCACTTATGTTTCATTGGTGTAATTTGCCTTTTAAATTATTAACAAAAATTACAAAAGATTCTGATTATGAGTAAAAACGATATATTTGTATTGTTTAATTGAGTAAACAATATTTGTATTTTTAGAAGCTATTTGGAGAGAAGAAACAAAGATACCAGCAAGCAACTGGAGAAAAGGAGAAGCAGTTACGACAGCTGAAAGAGAGAAGAAAAGCATTTGAGGTGACTTTCTTTGTTTCTGTTGGCTAAATTAATCATTTATGAAGCATATTTCCAGTAAAGTAATAGTAAAGTAGATCAAGGTTTTTTTTGTTGTGGTTACTGCCCTTAGGTTTCCAGAGATGCAGCGCTTGATCAAAATGAGAAGATTTATAATGAAATTATCGCGATGGCAAACAAAAGACGTTCGGCTGTGAAGGAGTTAATCATACATCAGGAAAAGGCCGCCACTGGTCAAATGGACACACTCACTGATCGCCTTCAGAAGGAGATTGGAAGTCTGAAGAGGAGAGAGGATGAACTGAGGAAGCTGTCTTCAACCGGGGATAACATTTATTTTCTGCAGGTAAACAGATGAATCCACAGCATTTGCAGTTAAGATACAATGCTTTGCAAGAGTATGTTTTCCACATGGTCATACAAAACATCAGTGTTTTTCTGGACGTTTTTAATGTGATATACCGAGACAAAGGGTTCCATTAATAAGTTGAAGGAAAATGTAAATTTTGAGTCATGAAATAGAAGTGTAAAATCTGATGTGCATTTGTATTTAGAGGCTGCATATGGAGCAGTTCCTCACACTCTTGGTTTGTGTTAAAAGAGTCCTGGTGCAAACTCTTGCATGCTCAGCCTTTCCAGAAGTTGCTCTTGCTTCTAAAGAAAATAAGTTGCATGGAGCTAGTTTACCACTACCATTGCTGACATACAAATTCTTCATGGATCAGTGCTTCTATGTTCCTCTTGTATCTATCAGTCGGCCTTAGTAAAGTCCGCTCAAACTGAGCCTTTTTCTGTTGGAGTTTTATTCCTGTTAAAAAGTAGTTTTTCCTCTCAACTGTCACCACTTGCATGATAACTGTGATCGAAACACAATATAAAGGAATGTCCACTGTTGCCACATGCACATCCAAGAGGAGTGTATCCTGCAAAGTCAATGACTTGATGCAATTGGCTGATTTTTCTTAGAAGAGTTTTAACCAATCTAACTAGATGATCTGGTTGAATTGTCCCTGTAAAGCGTCTTGAGATTAGATGTGTTTTAAATTTGCACTAGATTTATGAATTGAAATAAGCAATTCAATTAAAATTAAACTAATTTGAATTTATAAATCAAATTAAATTGAATTGTAATGTTCTGTTATAAGAGGAAAGAGGACTAATCATATATGAAAATGATGTGTTTTAGATCTTTATTTGCAAAGATCTTAAAATGCAGTGTCCTATTTCCGTCTTTTCTTTTACAGTGTGGGGATTATTTGTGCTGGAGAATTACATACAGAAAATGATTTAATATTTGTGGGTATGGGTGTGGCAGTTGCACCAATAGTCACTCCAGGTTTGAATCCTGACCTAGAGATCTATTCTGCATGTCATTCTTGTTCTCTCTCCACCCCATTTCCTGTCTGTCTGTTGTCTAATGAGGTGCCTCAAAATGTAAAAGCTTTTGCATTGTAGTGTAATAAAATGTCCGACATTCCAAGGATAGGGACACATTTGTAAATCTTATTATGATATTGTGTTTTGCTTTTATGTTTTTCAGCAAAGCAAGTCTGTTTTGGACAGTGCAGAACCCGAGCCGAGCCTCAGCTTCAATCTTCAACTAGAGAAACCCTTTGACTTTGTTACGAAGGCTATATCAAACTTTAAAGAGAAAACTGATTCTTTGGCTTCCACTTTAAAGGAGATATCAGAGACCTGTAAGAAAAGAAAAAACACACAAAAAGATTTCTATATGTAGGTGTGTGGTTGTGTGATATTAAGGGGTTTGTGAAAAGGATAACAGTACATTTTCCCTGTTTTCAGTTGAAACTGTTGCAGAGCCAAAGACAAGACAGGAATTGTGGATGTGTAAGTTGTTTACCTAACATTCATAAATTGTTTTAGTTGATTTATATTGAATAGCAAATGCTTTACATTTTTTTTTTTTTACGTTTAAGATTCCTGTAGCTTGAGTTTGGATCCCAACACAGCTTTTGAGAACCTGTTGGTCTCTGAGGGAAACACCAAGGTTACTTGGACCAAGAAAGCCCAGAAGTACCAGTACCACCCGGAGAGGTTTACCAAATATGATCAAGTGTTGTGCTCAGAAGGTTTGTCTGGTGTTTGCTACTGGGAAGTTGAGTGGAAGGGGCCAAGAATCGAGATTGCTGTGTGCTATAAAGGACCAAACATGGATGAAAGCTGCTTTGGATTCAATGACAAGTCCTGGAGTGTTTCTCTCTCCAATTCTGGATGCATGTTTTGGCACAACGAAAACAAAATCAAAATCCAGAACCGCTGCTTTGGTACAGTTGGAGTGTATCTAAACCACAAAGCTGGCATCCTATCTTTTTACAGTGTTTCTAGCTCTGGAGAACTGATGCTCCTCCATGAAGTTCACACCGCTTTCTCTCAGCCTCTGTACCCTGGTTTTATGGTTTCCAGGGGATCATCAATAAAGATAGTAAAGCAGCAGTAAAAAAAAGAAAAAATGAAAAGGAGAATGGAACTGCAGCTTGTTTAAATAAAGTCCAATTTGTTTTCAACCCAGAAAACATACAGCAAAAATAAGCATATGATATTTAGCCATTGACTGAAATAAACTGAAATGATGTACATTTTTGTCAAGTTATTAAATGGGGGCATTCAAAGATGGATGGATGTAAAAATTAACTGAGGATTCTGATATTTGTTCACTTTTAATAAACTTCTGATTTTGTGCAACCCTTATTTTATGTTTAAAATATTGTTGTTTCTCATTCTTTGTCTTACCTTAATAAGAACAGACAACTCTTGTTCAGCAAATTAAATCTAGGAGCCACAGTCAAGTGCTTATGTTTAACTGGTCTTTGGAACATGTTCACTTGAGAACCAAGAAAGCCACGCTTAGATATTTACTTTTTAGATTAACATCATTTTGGGCACATGATTATAGAAAAAATTGTGCTAATCTAATTCAATTTGAATGATTTAAAATGACTTGAAGAAGAGGGTAAAAGCATTTTTGGATTACTCACCTCAGACTTCCTGGTTAAACACTCGGCATTTTGGTTTCTTTTCAGTCTTTTTTTATTTAACATGGTATTTCAGTCAATTTTAGTAGAAAAAAGACACATATATATTACACTAATAATTTGTGTAGTGACTTATACTCTTAAACATTTTTTCTTTTTTTTTTCTTGACTATATAAATAAGTAATGATTCAAATCCCTTTATGGTGTATCACATATATTCTTTATTACTTTTGGAAACCTAAGCTAAACATTTAAGCTGATAAGAAACCGTTGACATTATGAACCTTTTGCACCACTACGAAACAGCGACCATCTCCTTTTAATTGTAATGAAAAAGGTCCCAATCTGAAACAGCTGGCCAATAGGTAAATAACACTTCAAGTCCATTCTGGTAATGATATTACAGATTTGCCCAAAACAAATAAAATTTTTGTAATATGAAAGGGAGAGATACAAAAATGTATAGTGTGGAATGTGATTAAAAGAATGAACAGTGTTAAAAAGGAATATAGATATCCAGTATTAATTATAGATAAAACAAGTATAATAAAAGATAAATAAAGAAAAAGCTGAAATATTATCTAAAACATTCAGTTTAATTTATAGTTCAAATAACATTAGTGATGAGGGAAAGAAAGGGGAGAGAAACCACCAAACTGAAATACAAAGACTTGCTACAAATGAATGAAGATAGAAATAATTTAATAAAAGAACCGTTTACAAAAGCTGAATTATATTCTGTGCTAAAGAAAACAAAAAATACAGCACCTGGTAAATATCAGAGCTGGTACACCATGATAAATAATTTAAGTGAAACATCTAAAGATGTTATTTTAGATCTCTAAAGTCTTGGAGGAAGGGGAGCTGCCACAGAGGTGGAACGAGTCAGTCATCCTACCAACAGCTAAAACAGGGAAGGATTGTTGGCCGCTCACACTGAGTCTGGTTCTGCTGGAGGTTTCTTCCTGTTAAAAGGGATTTTTTTTCTCACCACTCTCGCTACAGTGTGAGGGATTGCATCCGAGTCAATGAGTCGATGCAATCAACTGGTTTTCCTTAGATAGAAAACTTTGAATAAATTTGAATCTATGATCTGCTGTACTGTAAAGTGCCTTGAGATGACATGTGTTGTGAATGGGCGCTATATAAATAAAATGAACTGAATTGAATTGAAATTGTTCAAAACCATAAAGTAATCATCCTATTACTCTAACGTTAAATCTACTAAGCTATTACCTGGATCATCCAACACAAGACATTTTAAAACCATACTGGAAAAAGGAAAAAAAATATATATATGAAATGTTTTGAATGGACTACTGGAAGGAAGACAGGGGAATTTCAGATGCAAAATATAGAAATAAGTCAATTAATACCATTAGCTGTTACACCATCATGGATTTTGAATTTATTGGAAAAGAAATAGGAAAGAAATTTGTTTTTAGAGTCTAATTTGATTCAAGATTATACAAACAGTTAATATCAATTCATTCAGATATATACAGATGCATCAAACAAATGAAAAAATAGGAGTAGCAGTATTAGTACCAGAGTTTAAAGTAAAGATTTGAAAAAAAAATCCCTGATAGTTTTATCTGTTTACACAGGATAACTTTTGACAGATTTGTTGGCAGTTCAGTGGGTGGAAGAGATTAAACCTTATAATTTGCTCAGATTAAACATTCTAAGCATTATAATTTGCTCAGATTAAAGCTCTGTATTGACGAGTTTAAAACACAATCATTCAGACCGTAGACCAGATATGCTATTAGAAATTCATCTGGAAACATTTAATATAAGAGATATATTGCAAAGAAATTTAGGAAGCAAACAGAATCAATCTTTTCTAATATTAAAAGAAAAATGGCCAAATTGTTTAATAGAATTTGATTATATTTTAGGTAATATATAGATTAATCCACCACTTGCCACACTCCATACCAGTCTTTGGTGGTAATGCACAACTTATTTTTTTTGCCAACCACCAAAAAACACAAGAAGAAGAAGAAGAAGAAGGAAAGTGAAAGTATAAGTTTGAGCGGGGGAAAATGGCTCACAGTGCTGACCTCTTGGATTGCTCCATTTGTCTACAGTTACTGGATCAGCCTGTGACTACAGCCTGTGGACACAGCTACTGCATGGAATGTATAAACACTTTCTGGGATTCGGGACCTAACACTGAAGGAACATACAGCTGCCCTCAGTGCCGGACAACCTTTAGCCCAAAGCCTGTTCTCCAGAGGAACACAGTCTTGGCTAACCTGTTGGATGAGCACAAGAAGAAGAGCAAACAAAGTGCTGCAGCTGACCCACGGGATGCTTTATCACCTGGGGATGTACCATGTGATTCTTGCTCTGAGATTAAAAGGAAAGCTCAAATGTATTGCCTCATGTGTTTAGCCTCTTTCTGTGAGACACATCTGCAGCCTCATCTCCAGGTACCTGTTCTGATGAAGCACAAATTGATCCAGGCCTCTGCAAGAATCAAAGAAAGCATCTGCTCTCGTCATGACAGACGATTTGAAATTTACTGTCGCACGGATGAGCAGCTGTTGTGTCCACTTTGTGTGGTGCAGCACAAGAATCATGACATTGTGGAAGTCACAACAGAAGTTAACTGGAAGCAGGTAATCTAGTTAAACAGAAACCCAAAGTTGGGTTTTTATGTTTAACTGTTTTTTAATCTCAGTTTCTTAAAAGTTGATGACTTCCTGCTTTAACAGGAGCAACTGAAAAAGACCAGAGACGAGATAGCAACTAGAACTCTTTTTTGCCAGCATGAAATAGGACAGCTGAAGCAAGCAGCTAAATCTATTCAAGTAAGTGTTGTAATGCAGAACACATACTTGGGATGGAAAGGTCTGAACTATATCTACCTTTGTGGGTTAAATGTCTGGATTAAAAATCAGAATTAGGCAATAAGCTAATACCATTTGGCTTCATAGAAATCTACAAGATGTCAAAAAATATTTTTGAAACATTTTCTTTTCTCATTTTTCTATGGTAAATAGCTATTAGTAGATTTACTGTGTGATAAATCTGATTCACGTGTTAAGTTTGGGATTACCGGTACTAGCTACGTTCAATCTTTTAAATAAAACATACGCTTATTTCAAATAATTGTAGATCCTATGGATCTTCCTGGTCTTTTTAGACTTTAATGTAAACAGCTCTTTGAATGTATGCATCCTTTATTTATATTATTGATTCAGGAACATTTATTCGAGATTATTGGACCTAACCTCACTTAAATGGGAAACATATAGTTTTTTCAATATTTCATTGATTTTTAATAATGTTTGACGTATAACGTGAGTAGTTGGAGACTGCTGTAACTGACTGTCTAAATGTGAAGGAGAAACATGTGATGCAGCTCATGATAGCTCTTAATGGTTTGTTTTCCACAAGGATGCTTTTTGGGAGGTGAGCGATAACTTTGAGCAGCAGTGCACCGAACATATTCGTTTGTATGTCCACTATCTGGAGAGGAAATGTGTCGAAGTAAGAGAAGAAGTTAAAGCGGTAGAGAAAACTGGAGTGGATTGGACTGTAAATCACATTGGACAACTGGAACGTGAAGTCCACAAACTGAAGGGAATTGGCCATAATCTCCGTCAACTTGCACAAACAGATGAACCCATTCAATTTCTTCAGGTGATTTATTAGTTTTATTCACTTTTTTCATCTTAATTTTCTTTTTTATGTGAATGTCCAGATTATGTATTTATTTGTCTCCTGCAGGATTTTCAGGCCCTGGGTGGCCTCCCTGTGATTTCATGTGCCAATAAAGGACCAGTGTCTCTGGCAGAGTTTGTTTCTGCAAAAAAGGACCAAATGAAACGCATGTGTGACAAGGAGAATGCCCAGTTATTTGGACATTTAAAAGATAACACAAGTGAGCTCAGTATATTGCTATAATTTTCATGAGATCTACATACATTTTTTATGAGAAAGTATTTGGGCCACAATAAGGAAAAAATAAATTAGGGGGAGGAATTTTCTCCCTTCTTCCTCAACAAGTCAGTAAAGTTGAAATGTTGACAATAAAGTCAAACTGTCAACAAAAAGCTCATTTTCAAAAGCATGTAGGCGAGCAAACGACGCCAAAGGGCACGTTGTTGAGCTGATTTCTGTCATTATTTATGACCACTGACAAGATTATATTGAAACTGTTTTCAGCTAGTTTCATTGACTGTTTGACTTTATTCTCAACAGTTCTTACCTGACTTGTAAAAGGAAGAGGACCCCCATTGTACCTATTAAATTGGAGAATTTTTGTTTTTCTTTTCAGTAATGAGTGTTCCCAGGAGGCCTTATATTGGTTTAAGATCAAGACAAGACATGTTGTGCATGCGTCAATGTGAGTAGCGCAACATGAATATTCTTCCAAACATGCGTAGAATGTCAATATCTGAATGAATTAATTTATTATCTTCTGCAGATCTTGCCCCTGAGCTGGATCCTAACACAGTGCATGCATGTCTCTACATGACAAACACCAAGAGAGAACTATCGTGGGGAATAACAGGCCAAGCTCATCCTGATCACCCAGACAGATTCACTACGTTTTACCAATCGATGTGCAAAAAAGGCCTTAAAGGAAACCACTACTGGGAGGTGGAGTGGGACGGTGGCGTCATCGAGGTTGCTGTGTCATATAAAGGCATCCAAAGGAAAGGAAATGACAACGGCTGCTGCTTTGGCCACAACAAGCTGTCTTGGAAAATTATCTGCTATCCTTCCAGTTGTACTTTTTGGCACAACAATCTTCACAAAAGTCTTATTCCTCCAGCTCAGTCTCGCAGAGTCGGAGTTCACCTCCAGTATGCTGAAGGAAAACTGAGCTTCTACAGCGTTTCATCCTCTGGTAGCCTCAGCCTGTTGCACCAAGTCCAGACAACCTTTACTGAACCGCTATACCCTGGATTTACAGTAGATTTAGGGGCATTTCTCAAAATATGCACCCTCTAAACATTTTTTTTTTTTACTGTTTTCTGTTTTTTACAGAGAACTATCTTGGGAAAATGGTATTCAACTATTCCCTCCAGTTAGATAAACAGAGATTGATGGATTTCATTCAGTCTGTCCAGTCAGAACAGGCCATGGTATTCAGGCCTGTTCTGACTGGACAGAGATTTTTCTCCCCAATTAACCCAGCAGAAAAGCTGTGAGGGTCTCCACACCTCTCTACCCAAAGCAAAAAGACAGACAGATTGGAGAAAGAGTCTAAATGTTTTGAGAACTGCTTCACATTATGGCCATACCCTCCATGTTGTGGTCTTGGAGCTCTTAGGCCCAATGAATAAAAGTCAGAAATCATAAATCTATATATATCTATATATATATATGTAAAAGGAAATTAATTTTCCCCACCACAGTTCCTCCCTTTTAATTATTAAAAAGATATCATCTTCTTTGCAATTGAGAAATAAAAAGGAAAAAAATCTATGGCTATTTATCATGGGATTTTGAACTAAGAAAGCAATGGGAATAAAATCAATGCAAAAATATTGCACATATTTTCATATGCCAAAAATGACAAGACATGCTCAGTGAAGTATTTTTTTTACTTTGTTTTATTGATATATATATATGCACAGACAGCACACACTTTGGTGTTAAAATCTTTGTTAAATCACGAGAGTGGAAATGCTTTACTGACTTTAGATGTAATAATTACAGACTTCATGCTTCCTTTTAGCTTTAGATATTGAAGTTTTTGCAGTCAGCTTATTATTGCATTGAAATGATTGTTTCTTATTCCTGTACACGCCTACTTAGAAATATTTTAAGATTTATTCTGATGTCTGAACAATGTTTGTTGATTCACATTTTTAAACTTGAATAAAGCATATCTTTGTATTATCACACATTTCGTATTCTATTGTAATATGTCTATATTAGTTTACCTTTTCACATTGATTGTAAAATTCAACTCAAACAGTCTTTCATCACAACCATTTAATTAAAATGGTTAATTTCAGTAAAAAAAAATCATAAATATTTACAGACATGAGGACTTGTATAGTTTGTGTTCCACAACATAACATTTTATGCATTACTGAGGCACAAAAGTGCAGCGCCAGCGCCACTAATAGGGTTTCGGCAAAAGCGTTCATAGAACAGAATCGGTGGAGAAATGTTCAATGGTATCATAGAAGCGCAGTGTGGCCTTATAATGCAGCAGCTTCTCAGACAGAGAGCTGCTGCTCATGGGTTTACCCTGAACACTCAGATCCATGTACCTAAACAGCAACATAAGGAAACACTTTTAGAACATCTCATACTATGATTTTCCTTCACACAGGATGACATAACTACAACGTTATTGCATTATATATTCTAGAGATAATACTGTACCTATATGATATTCTCCAGAACAGGAAAGTATTTATCGTCATCAATGAAGCCAGAAGGAAGAAGAATTTCTCCAGGTTTCCTTCATGCAGAGAGTTAGGGTAGAAGTTTCCTGCATTGTTATTGAAACATTTTTGTCTCATGAATTGGTGTCAGAGAAAAAACATGATTAAAAGAGCTTATTTTTCTTCAATTAAACTTAAAAAAATAAAATTCATATAAACTAAATTCTCTTTCAATGATTATATTGCCTCCTTTTTCTTTGATTACGTGTTTTACAAATAACTGATTCTTATAACAAAGATCAAAAACCCCCTTGGAGTACTACATTAATGCAGTGTGGCATAGAGGTAATTATCCTCTGGCTTTGCTGAGGTGTTTACGAAGCCTTTTAGCTTATCTGCATTACTGTTTGTGGTGTCACTGATTTTCTTCTTACAATACACCATAAGTTCACAATGGGATAAGGTCAGGCAAGTGATACCGTGCTCAATGTGTCATAGCGACCGAGATCCAAAGCAATTTGGATTCATCGTCTCTTAAATCTGCTTTCAGTTTCAGAAAACATAGCAACACTTTTTCCTTTCTCATACCTTTTTTAATTAATCTGCTTGTATACAGCAGTCTGTGAACATTAACTCTCTTTAGATTTGTTTGACAGTCTGCTGTCAAGTTTTCAGATCTAATTAGTTGTAAGTCATAATCAATTAGATTAACTCAAATAAATCACACAGTATGTAATGATCATTTAATAAGCTCTACTTTCTAAATTGAAATACATAATTTTTAGTTAAATTATGAAGATGGACTTTTATTTGTACCTCCAGAGCAAAAATACACCAGCTGAATGATGAAAGCACCGAGTAAACAGCCCCCTCCATAGGATAAAGTGAGAAAGTGCAACGAGATCCCCCTGATGTGGCTCGGAATCAGCTGGAAGGATATAAGGCAACCTGTCAAAGAACAAGAGACTGTCACATTTCTGCTTCATCTGATAGATCTCAAGTCCTTAATTGAACTTGAAGACTTTTTGCTCACATGCAGGAGTGACAAGGGCCTCAGCTACACCGAGAAGGATGTACTGAGGTGCCAGCTGGAAACAAGGCATGGATGACACATGCAGGACCTTTCCGGACAGGGTCTGCTCCACCAGTGGGTAGGCCTTCCTGTGAATCTCCACCAAACCTGCCACCAGGACAGACATAGCAGCACATGCATGGCCCAAAGCTGGAAGAGGAGGGCGGAGAGGGTGGTACAATGGGATAAGGGGGCTGCAGATGAGGGATGTGGTTGCAAGATGAGCGAGAAGAAAGATGTAAGATCATTTGTTACAGATTACTCAGAGTGTGAGGGAGTGAGACTTACTTATGACTCGTGCAGGTGCAGGCGGAGTTCTCTCCAGGGAGAGGAAGTAGGTGGCCACAAACTCCATCACTGGGGCTAAGAGCAGCAGAGGTAGGATGCTGATGACATTCATGGCACCAATGGGCAACAGAAGGTCATTGAGGTGGAGGTTGGAGTTCATTGTCTGTATGTAGTAACCTGAGGGAATCTGTGGAAAAACACCTGCTCAACCTCTTTGGTTTTACAAAAACAGTATTAAAAGTTCTCAATCTGTTCGTCATGCCTGTGTGATGCAGACTCTATACAGCAGCTGAAGCCCATAGAGAGGGAAGAGTTTCACCAAGACCTTGACGTTTTCTACATGGGTCTCGCTGTAACGCCCGCCATTGTTCTCCTTGGCCCGGTCCAGCCAGGACACCACATGTCCACTCAGGTGGTGATGACGGAGGCAGCACAATTTGAAAGAGTTCAGGAAAACTCCGAGTGTGGTCAGTAAGGATCCACCTGAAAGCAGACCCAACGGGAGGTAAGACCAGCACACATAAACCTTTTTATGTGTCATTTGTTCCTACATATGCTCTTTTAGACCTTGTTGATATTACATACTTCACATTCTTTGACCCTGTTATATCTCAAAAGTCTTTTTTGAAAAGTTCAACATTTAATTGATTTGGTAAGATGAGAGTGCACCAAGTTTTCTGTGTTGGAACAGACAGAGAAAGAGATCATTGATAATCCCACTTTGCACAGTCTCTCTTGATTCTCTAGGGCTCTGGGCCCTTCTGTAGTCAACCTCAATTCTTTTAAGGTTTAGATCTGAGCACTGAGAAGAACAGTCAGGATAAGATGATTAGAGTTTATGTGAAATGTTCCATTACCAAATATTTAAGGTGAAAGACCTAACTTAATTTTACAGGTACACCCCATCAGTGTTTTTTCATATCTTTCATAATGTCCTGCCCTCTAACACGGCTTTAAAGGAGGATCAGGCCAGCAGCATCACATTGTGGATGGGTACTTTCCACATATTCAACCTTTATATCAAAATAACAATGAAGCTTAGTTTTGTAGCTGAAAAGTTCAGTATTAGCCTCAGCTGAGCAAAGTGCAAAAAATGCTTTTCCTAGTATCACTCCCAACAAAGTGATTGACATCTAGATGGAATTTAGCACTTGTTATAGAGACTTGGTATGACCAAAATAACACTCTTTGATAAAGATTTCCAAAAATGAGCTTAGGATATTAGTTTGTGGTTGCAAGACACTAGAAGGTCCCTTTCTAGCCAATTAGTCAGTGGCTGATAGAAGTGAGTCTTTGTAACCTGGCCCCTAGTGAGGCCTCCTCTTTGCCCATACCAAAGCTTTCAAAAAGTGGTTTCTTCATAGCCAACTAGAAATGAATGTGTCTGAAACAAAGGAGCCTCTTGTTTACACAAAGCCAAAACCCGCAATAGGCCTGGTTCAAATTGATGGGCAGCACGTTAAAACTGGGGGAGACTTTGAAATATCTGGGTGCAGTCCATGAAAGTCACTTGAGTTTCTCTGCAAATTCAGAGAAATGTTCACAGTGACTCAGTCGTGTTAGAAGATTAAGCTGTCTTGGTGTCAGTCCAAAGACTTTAAAGTTTGTGTATTCTGCTCATACTGAGAGGGTTTTAACATTTCACCTCTATACGTGGTTTGGTCACCTGAGTTGCAAATACAAGACAAAGTCTGTGTCCAAAATCCACCCTAATCACTATATAGGGCACTGCATAGTGGTTACGCCATTTTGAATGAGTTTCTGAACATCTAGTGGAGAAAAAAGTAATGGACTCACAATGCACCTTAAAAATGCACCTTGAAAAGTAGTGATCATCCATGGTCACTAGATGAGCAGATATATATATATATATATACCGTATAAATATATATAAAATCCACTTTTACATAGTCCCCGCTCTATATAGTGATTTAGGGATCTAGGGGTTAGGGCGGATGCTCGGACACAGCCAAAGTTAAACAAAGTTGTGAAAATGGCTGGTAACATTTTAGGGAAACTCCAGAAGAACCCGACCCACATTTATAATGAGGAGAGAGGAAAACTCATAGAATTTTAGCAGATATCTCTTATCCTTTGTCTTGCCAGTTTGAGGCTCTGAAGTCTCGTTGGAACTGCTGGGTTGCTCTGACTAGAGGTTCTCTAAAAGGATCCTTCATCCCAAACATTCTTTTGAATTCAACAAAGTAAAGCATCCATACATACAACATGAACTGCTCTAGCTCTTTATTTAACTTGACCCTTTTTATCTGTATTTATGTTCTCATGTTTTTATTGTTTTTTTTTTTTTATCATTTATCAGCTTCTTCTTGGTCAACAATAAAAGTTTAGTCTGTTCGATTTAATCTAAATTTATGCACCAAAGAACTGAACTTGGTATTACTAATTAGAAAATAAAGAAAATGCTAAATAATCTGATAAAGGGTCACAGTAATGTAAATTATTGTTAATGGTAATTTAATTTTGAAGGGGTTTGTAGGGGTAACGACAGTTATGTCACTGTGTCAGTGTTTGTTAACATAAATGTTCTGAAGGATTTCTTCAGAATTTTCAGTGAGATTATACTAATTTATTAAAAGATTAATGTATTTTAGTTTCTTGATGTTTTCGCTAGGAATGCCATTACATTTGGCTGCAGTTGTACCTCTCTTGGGTTTGTAGGTGAGTTTATTGCGCATCATGTGGATGGCGATGAGTGCTAGCAGAACAGAGGTGAAAGGGATGAGGAAGCCCAGGTTTTGGGCCACAGACTGCTGGATGTAAGCGATGCCTAAGAACACAACAGTGGAACTGAGATTCACCAACCAGTAGAACCTAAACACAATGAAAATAAAGCAATTAATTTCATGTACTTCCAACAAGTTGTACACAAATAATTAGTCTAGTTTTCCCTGTAAGACATTTTGAATGATGTGTCAATTTAAAGGTGGTGCTTTCTGCTTTGAGGTTCAGAAAGTAGCTTTACCCACCAGTTGAAGAACGACAGGAGCTGGTGCTGGTTGTAGCTCTGCAGGCTGTAGGCCCCCATCGGACAGAGGATGGCCCTGATGCCACCGATGCCCAGTGCGACGGCCAGGAGGCCCATGTAAAAAAAGATCTGCTGCTCCATGGGGTCCAGCTTGTGGGTCATGTGATGAGTATCAATGTAGAAATCCTCAAATGGAAAGGCAACCACTGGCAGCATGGCTGTGCCTATCAGGAACACCACAACTTTAGCTCTGCTCAAAATCTCTGGGTCGCATCTCTTCATTGTTTACTTATGGTTTGCTGTCAAAGAGAGAGACTTTTTGACCATCATTTAGTGGTATTCATTAATAGCCATTTGGACCTTTTAAATAGCTTTTAAAGGTTTATTCTTTAGGTATCTACAGCTTTTCTTGTAACCAACCACTACAGAAGGAATTATTAGTTATAAATCAAGTAAAAATAAATAAATACATTTTTCACTTGAAGGCTTAAATCCCGAGGGATGAATCAGTGTTGTGTTAATCCATACTTCAACTTTGTATTTGTTACTGTCAGAGTTAAAAACAATTCGATTTTTACCGTCTGTAAATTAACTAATTTCTTATTTTGATTTATAGAAACAAAATAGTAGAAGCAAAAACAGGAATAAAATATAATCGTATAAGGGTATTCACTTGGTGAACGACTTGCTGAAATTCCTTCATTTTAATAAACCTGAAATATTTTTTTTAAAGCTACTCACCTAAACGTGCCCACATTCCTAAGTCTGGAAAAAAAGTCTGGACAAGATGTCAAGTCAACAACAAACAAAAGATTAGCAATAACTTAAAGTGTAATATGGAGCTGTAATCAGGTAGTGAGAACTTGACCAAAAAAGGGTGGAAAGAAAGGCTAAAGTTCTTTTTGAACAAATTGAAGACAGACTTTCAGAAAACCAGGTGAGCTATTAACAGAGAGCACATTTTAAAAGATTTACTATCTGCTTTATTTTAACTTAAAAATAAAGTTATTGAGAGTGTTTTAATTTGGGAACATTGAGAAATTGAATTCAAATGCATACATACTTTTGTATATCTGAACAAATCAAATAAAGTGGTTTTAAAATGTTTACAGAAATTAGGATTTAAGACATTAAAATAAATAAAAAATTCCTTTTTTTTTTTTTTTTATCATAATACCTATCTACTGATAAAAAGTACTTGCTTTTCCACTATAGCTTACCAAAGAAGTGAAGAAAAGAACACAAGTAAAGAACCTTAGTCCTTCCTAAGCAGGTTTCTGCAACCCAGCCAACAAAAACAGGGGTCAGGGTGCTGGCTCCTATGAAACACAGGTTGATGGTTGCAGCCAGGTTGTTGTCATAGCCAAGCTTCACGGTGCAGAACAGAATCATGTTACACACAATCCCAAAGAATGTAAACCTTTCACACAGCTCCACCAGCAGCACACAGATGACAACTTGAAGCTTCTTGTGAGACTTCTTCTGTGTTCTTCGTGTCCGGAAGAAACGCTGCTCTCTTCCTCCACCGGCCGCTACTCTTTTCAGCTCTGTTGCAACCATTCCACTGGAACTGGGAGGTGAATCCCCTGCAGCTCAGTTGGCGAAAGACTGGAGGTTAATGAGAACTCATGTTCTTATGAAGCAAAGCCATCAGAGAGCAAAGCTGGAATCCTGCATCCTGGTGTGACTCCTGAGCTGAAATATAGATAAATGAGAAACATTCAGTCTCTGTTGGTCACTGCTGTTCCTGTTATCATCTTACTCAGAACTGTGCTTACCTTATGGGAATCTGACACACAGTGCAAGATCATGTCAAGGAGTGATGGATGGGAAGCCATTTAGAGAACATCTTCTAGATTTTTCTAGGCTCACAAACAAAACAATATCCCCCTCTTTTTTTAAATAAAAATTTTACAATAACCTATGTCCCATCAGTTGTCCATGATGTGGCAAACATGTTTAATTAGATTTCACACATCATGTTTGTTTAATTTAAATTTAATTGTTTAATTTCAATTACTTTAATAAAGTCAAAACTTTGTAACTTGAATGTTACACCTAACAATTATGAGAAAAAAAGAAAAAACAAAAAATCATGTTTAATTGCTTTATCCAAAGAAAACTTTATCCACATTGAACCAAAAAGCTAATCTCTCTTGTTTATTGTCATCTACCGACACATTGCTTATAGCTAATGCTGAATTTTAACTTTTCAAAGATCCTGGACCACTTTCGGTTATTGTTTTAATATCTGTTGGAATGCTTAAAAAAAGAAATTAAGCTTGAGCAAAGAACTGCAACAGTAAATGAACCTGTGCTGTGTATTGTTGCAAACCCACTCAGAATGTCACATCTACCTGTTAAAATTGGCCCTCAAAGAGCGAGCTAATTTAGAGTCAACTGCTGGTAATTAGACTCATATTGTTAGACTGGAGTGATATTGAAGGCAGCTTAACTACAACTATATCTAAATCTATGAGGAAAAGCATTTTATTCCAGTAAACTGATGAGTCTGAAAACAAATGACCAGACTTAAAACTGTTATTTTTGAAAAATTCTACTGTAGCTTTAAACCAATCACAGTAATAAATCATCAAAAAAGAAATAATTTAACCATGGTATTTTTGAAAAGTTTAATGTAAAGTTAGATTAGGCTGAGAGTCTTTGGGGAAAATAAAAGTTAACATTATTGAATGCCAAAATACTTAAAAAATATAGTTAAAAACTTAAATATGATAGTTTATTGCGCAAAATCTCCCTATTAATATTACTTTGGAAGTAAAACCCTGAGAACTACGCATTTAAAGAGTCAGCTCGAAATGTTCACCATAAGTCTTTCTGTAAATAAACACAAATACAGGGAGAAATAAAACTATTAAAAAAATAGAAAGGATAACAAAGATTAAAATGAAAAGTATCATATTTATGTTAAATATTGTATGTTTCAAATTGTGAAAATTATTTTGGGTTACAATGAAATGTCCTACTTGGTAGTAAAACAAGGAGTTCCAGCTTATGTTTGATCTTCTGATCTTCTTATATTTGATCAAATTTAATGACAATTATGTGAAATATTTACTCAA
Organism: Cyprinodon variegatus; assembly: GCF_000732505.1. Taxonomy (NCBI): domain Eukaryota; kingdom Metazoa; phylum Chordata; class Actinopteri; order Cyprinodontiformes; family Cyprinodontidae; genus Cyprinodon; species Cyprinodon variegatus. The sequence goes on from NW_015150707.1 coordinate 153,553, forward strand.
GTAATTAAAAAAATTACTGCAAAAAAAAAAAAAAAAACTCTGATGCATAAGATCTAATGCATATAATTTATACTCAAAATTACCTTTAAAATTACACGTACAAAAAATTTCAAAGCAATTTATTGTATCCTAATTTATTGCAAATTGTGGGTATAAAATCAATTTTTCTGGATATGGTTTCCAGATTCTCAGCTACATCAAACCTTAAAAGTTCAGCATTTGTTTTCACACCTCTCCAATTGTGACATTCATTAACTGTATGTGCATAAATAATTACACATAATGTAGAATATTTTAATCATTTATGGCTTTTAATTTTGGTAATTGTGGCTTAGAGATAATAAAGAGCAGGTGATTTTTGAGTTTTGTTTAATTTTGTTCACAATATTGTCCTCTAAGATACCGGATTCTGTATTTTAATTACCTGTAAGTCATAATTGTCAACCTGCAAAAAAAAAAAAAAGAATGACCCAAAGCATTAATAGTCTGATTAGTGAGTCTAAGGTAACATGAGTTTTATTTCCTGAAATGAGTTGCAAAAAAATATTGAACCAGATTGTAAGTTCAAAAGACTGATGCAAACTGCAGCAAGAGTACATTTAGCAAAAAACATGAAACAGGACGTATATTTGATGTTTTAGTTGATTTAGAACTATTAAATTAGGTTATTATGTCCCAAAATTCAGTAAGATAGTAAAGAATAAAAGCGCGCTTTTATAAATAGTTTCGTTATTTTACAGGTTTCAGTTGTGTGCGACAAGTGTAAAGCATCATCGTCACTATGGCAACTGAGAGCGTCCTTGAGAGCTTGGGGGCGCGGTGCATCATGGGAGAAAGTAGCTGTAGCCAAAACTGTTTCACCTCAGCTGGAGAAAGAGAGCTGCAAACAAGAAACATTCCTACCTCTATCGCAACGGTAAGTTTGTTTTCATATTTGTTTGGTTGTGTTGTCATATGCAGATACAATACTCAACGATTTAACTATTTTGCCCGTTAGAAATAACTTATGCTAACGCTAAAGTTAGCTGGCTAGCTTAGTGTTGCTAATTGCTAGCTGATCTCATGTAAACAAAAGCATAGAATGTTAAGATATAATTGTTATGTTTCTTTTGACGTTATTAGTGATTAACCCACCAAGTGTTGATTATGAAAGTGTTAAACGTATTATTATTATTTCTTTTTTGGGGGTAATTAACCCCCAAAAGGCTGGTGATGGCGGAAGGAAGGATGCCGAAGTTTCCTGCCTCGGAGGGCTTCAGCTCGACTCCCGTCAAGAGTAGCCAAGATAAAAGCTACCTCCCAGCCAAAGGTTTGGATAATGGCGTCGTGTCTGACGATGAGGACACATTCTCGCTGCTTTCTCCCATCTATCATGACAGCTTCGACAGCGATGAAGAAGAGCTGGGATCTATCCCATCTCAACAGACTTCACCCAGACACAGCGAGGATTCGAGGCTGTGTGCATCACCAGACAGGTGCTGCTTCCTCTCAAACACACATTTGGTGTTTTTGTTTATTTTAGATCAAGTGTCACCTTTTTGTAACATTTATAGATGTGAGCTGCCCAGAACGCCTTCAAAGCTGAAGCTCAGGGAACCTGTGTGGCCTGAAGGCTCACCTTCACTCAGCGCATGGGAGACGTGGCTGCTGAGCAAAGCTAAGGAGGATCGTCTTAGACAGGAGAAGAAAGCTGAAGAGGCAGGAGGGTTTTTCTGTTTATGTTCATTCTTTTCTTATAAGTAACAACCATGAGAAATGACGGGACTCGTGTTTCTAAGTTGCTTGTGGAGAAATGTCCTGGGTTGTGAGTAGCGAGGAAACGGGAAGCGATTCTTTTGGGATGGAAGAAGGAAATAGTGAAAACGAAGAAGAGTGGAAGAGAGTAGAATCTAAACATAAGAAAAAGCAAAGATCAATTGAAGGGGAGTCTAGTTCAGATCGATCAAGTGATGAGTAATCTGGAAATTCCACAGGAAAACTAAATTATTACAGTCAGATTGAAACTAGTTCATCAGAAAGACTCTTTTGCAGATTGGAATCTGGTGCAGTTAACAAAATTGATAAAAAAAAAAAAAAAAAACTTGTAGGGGAAGTCCGAAGTGCCAAAATACTCTATAGTGGAGACTTGTTAATAAACTGCAGAGACAGTGCTCAACAAGGCAAAGCTATACGGATCGACAAGAATGAGGGGAAAAGAGTTCAGTGCAGCTTGGTGGAGAACAAATGAATTGGCAGGGGAGTCATTGGAGCCTCTAAAAATAAATACTTACCCCCAGGCTCACTTCTCAGGAAGTGGCCCTGACAAACAGGTAAAGAAGCATTTTATACTTCAGTATGCCACATCACCACATCGCTACATCATACGTTTTTGCGATTAATAGACATCCATTGCTTCAGCCTTACCAAAATATTCCACTTTGTTCTTAGCTGATGGCCTCCGCTCTCATTTCATTCCCAAATCTTTGCCACATACAAACGAAGATTATAGCTGTCTACCCGGACAGAGGAACTGTTTTAATTAGTCAAACTACTGGAGGAATGCCCCAACATTGCAAAAGACTATCTGATTGTTAAAAAGAAGGATTTTGTACTTTTAATGGTATAAGTGATCAAATGTACTGCTCAGGCGACAAAGAAAACCGAAAAAATCAGAATAGTGAAAGCTGCAGAAAAGTACCTTGAAGTGAGAGATTTAAACTGGGAAATGGTTGAAAGTATGATGGGAAAATGAGTACGACCATCTGAAATGGGCAGAGTGACAAATAAAACAGATTAGAAATTACGAGGACGAATTTAAATATGTATTTCAATATGTTGGGTTAAAACATACAGTTCAGAAAACTACATATATATTTTTTTTATTATTATTTTTATTTTTTTCTGGAAGCTAGTCTTGTTTCCTATTTCCTTGTTTAACTCCTTATCAGTTGGTGGTAATGCACTTTAACTAGTTTGCCAACAATGAGAAAAAGAAGTAACAACCATTTTCTCAAGTCTTCTGTTTAGCAGTCTATATCAAAGTGCCACTGCTGAAATACTGAGTTGAGATCCTAATGTCACATAACGCAGGAACGGCTACTCAGAGAAAAGGAAGAACTACAGGAAAGGGAACGAGAACAGAAGAAGCTGGTCATGGAAGAAAAGATCCACAAATGGTTAAAAGTTAAAAGAGAGCAAGTAAGTAATAACTGGCTTTACTGATAAACATATGAAATAATTTTGTAAATATTAACAGTCTTGAACAAATTGGGATTTGATTAGATTAAGCATTAGCATGAAATGTATATGAATTATTGTTTTATGTCTAGATATGTATGGAAAAGACTTTGGGAGTATTAATATGAAATATTAATTCTTCCAGAATTACATTAATCAACTTTGTGTAAACCTCTAATCTTTTTGTGTTTTTTACAAATCGACAATTACCCATCTAGAAAAATATTAAAATATGAGAATACAGTTTTCAAGAAACCTAAAGTATTTCTTTAAAAATATGTTATAAGGAAAGGAGCAAGGAACTTGTTAAACAAAGGAGAGAGGAAGAGGAGATGCAGAGGCAGCAGGAGAAACAAAAGGAGATCGAACTGAAAGCCCAACAAAAATATAAAGACTGGCTGCAAAAGAAGAACCAAGAAAAAATGGAAAAGGAAAAGAAGGAGAAGGTCATATTTATTTTCTGTTTCTATTTTCAAAAAGGGTTGGGGCAAGAAATATGAAAAAAAATAAATATATATATATATATATATATATATATATATATATATATATATATATATATATATATATATATATATATATATTTTTTTTTTTCTGACAGATGGAAGCTGCCCTGAAGGAGGAGCAGGAAAGAGAGCGGCGTAGGAAGGCAGAGGAGAAGTTTAAGGATTGGCTGACAAAAGCCAACGAAAAACTCAAAGCTAGTCCCAAAACACATTCCTACCCGACAAGTATGTTTTTCTAAAACCATCTGAATTATAAACTGCAAACTGTTGATCTTAATGTGCAATGAAATGAATATTAACTGTGAGATATACTGGTTTCATGTTTGCAAATTATTGTTTTGTTCTCAGGTCCCTATGACAGTTCTTACCCAGCACCCAGCTTCTACAATCCCATCCCCTGGAAACCAATTCATGTGCCTCCTCCTGAAACATCCCCAAAAAATACATCGAGCAAGAAACCTCAGAAGCAGAAAAAAACTCCATGCACTGTTTTAAGACAAAGAAACACTGCAGGAACACCACATTATCTATACAGACGATGACACAAACAAGGTGATGCAGAGAGCTTAGACACAGCTCCATGACTCATGTAAACCAGCAAAGCCCTATGAATGAATCTCTGCTGAGTCATGAAAGGACTTCTCTGTTAAAAGGGCTCAGGATTTGTTGCTGTGTTTACTATTTTATATTGCCTTCGCTTAAAGAAAATCTGAATGATTTTTTTAATGATTTTTATATGATTAAGTTCATAGAGTTTTTAGAAATGTATTTTTGTTTTTTGATAGTTTGATTTCAAATTACTGGACATTTGCACATGTTACAGGAGTTTTTAAAAATACAATGTAAATGAATCGTTTCATTCTGTTTGAAGAAAAAAAAGCCTGATCAGCTGCTGACTCTTGAGTTTTTTTTTTGCATCTAAAAGTGGCTAACAAAACCACATTTCCCTCTGCCTTTAAATGATCCTCTGACCACACATCAGAAAAGATGGTATCTGCTTGTCACCGCCAAAGATAGACCCAGGTTTGACTCAAGTGGTCCTCACACTCACACATTGTTCTGGGTCCAGCTGTGCCTTGTTCTGTGGGCTGAGATGACGACAGAAACGGAGTGTGGGGGTGGACAGAGAGGGAGAGAGACAGAGTGGCTAATTGATTCAGAGCAGAATGTTCATTCTGGGTTAGCATCTCACTGTGCCAGTGTGTGAAGCCTGAGGTAAAAATTATTTCAATTACCGGTACACCTTTTTTATTATTTATCATGGTTAAATGCTATTGTGTATTTTGGTTGTTGTGTGCTGGTCTCTCTTCTGTCAGCTGGTGTGGAATGTGTTATTTGACAGCAGTCAGATGGGGGGTCCTTAATGTAGGGCATTTCTGAAAACTAAAGAGAGGCTTTGGGCTTTAGAACACTGCCACATTGCAGGATTAGTTTGAACTATTTGCACATAGTTGATTTTCATGAGTTTAAAGCAAAATCTCTCACTTATGTGTAAGAGCCTTTTTAGAAAAAGTATTCATATGTATTTACAGCTCTCCATTGTATTTTATTTTAGGGTTCATGTGATGGATCAACACAAATTAGTTTTTGCAAGTGGAGGGAAAATAACTTTTAAGGTTCAATCGCACTGAAGAGACAGGCTCTCTGAGCGTTATGTTTTCTAAGTCTTGCCATACATGCTCCCTTGGACTAAGGTCTGTGCTTTGACTGGTCAGTGGAATATGATTTAAACTAGAAACATCTGGTTTACCCAGTATAAAGTTTTAATTCAACTTGGTTTGTTTATATAGCCAATCGACTAGATATCTCACCTTAGGGCACTTTACAGAGATGGTTAAATCAGATCATTCAGTCAGATCAATTCAAAGTTTTCTATCTAAAGAAAAGCAGATCATCTCATGGACTCATTGGCTGTGTCCGAATGTTCGCCCTATTCACTCTAGGGCACTTTTAAATGAGTGTCCGAACGTCTAGTGGATGAAAAAGTTGTGAACTTGAAATTTCCCAAAATGCACCTTGAAAATAAGTCATCAAGATCATCCATGGACGGTAGATGAGCAAATATATAGCTGAAGGCTTTGCTAGAGCTCTCCTCGCAAAGCATTGTAGGATTTGTTGTGACAGCAATCCACTGGCGGGAAGTGACAGCAGCGACAAATAAAGATGGCGCAGGCAAACATGCTGGGAGGCGGAGCCACGTGACCAAACAGGGTGAAGAATAAGTGATCATTTACTGAGTTTACCATAAAGTTTCTGCTCGATATAGTCACTGAGGGGTTAGGGCGGACGTTCGGACACAGCCATTGAGTCTTCAGCACTTTCTCACACTGAGCATGCATACAGTGACAGTGGAGAGAAAAAACTTAACAGGAAGAAACCTCTAGCAGAACCAGGTTCAATGTGAAGCAGAAGCAGACATCCAAAACTAACGGAAGAACTGATCTATAAATTATTTCTGTTTTTAAAAAAAAACCAATAGAAAACTAGCTCTATTGGTAGGGCTGTCTGGGCAAGAAACAGTTGATCATTTAATTCCATACAATTCCATCCGTCATATCTCACCCCCTGCTCCCTCCACATTGTTTCATAGAGAAAATAGCAATTAAGCTGTTCATTTTTTTTTCTCTCTCATCTAGTCCATGCACATTACTCCACTTTTGCTGCATTCCCTACATCACTTCTGGCACACATGACCACTTGAACCTGACATCAGGTTCTTCCACCTGAGCTTAAGGTCTGGACAGCTCCTCGAGATATGGGACCTGTTACTGCATCTTTAAAACAGTTTTGTCGAAACTGTTCATTTAGGGATGGTGGATTAAATGGTGCTCTGTCAGATCTCTGTTTATGGCTCAGTAGGAGTGCATCAATTGCAAATTTATGGCCGATCACTGATTTTAAATCTTTAAAAAACCTGTCGCTGATTATAATTTTGACTGATACAAATTTTTTTATTTTATAACAGACACTGTCAGCTGTTATAATATACAGTAAAAAGACACCTTCAATATTTCAGTCTTATCTTACCGAAAGACAAATCAATACCTGTGAAAACTTCTCGATTATCTCCTCTCAAATATAAAGCATTGACACTAGGGATGTGGGAAATAATCGTTTTGGCGATATATCGTGATATTCGGCTGCCCAATATAATATCGATCTTTCACTTCTTAGTATCGATTTTCAAAAAAAAAAATGGTTACATAAAACATTGATGGGAAAATGGGCTACCTCTGCACCACCACTCTGGCAGAAAGCGCTGTGGAGCCCTTTAACCGTGCATGCAGCACCAAATCTGTATTTGAGGAAGTCACAGTGGAAGAAAACCCCAAACAACATGGATAATAATACCTAATCAATATTTTCTGATGAAAATATACAGCACTTGATGTTTTATCTCATCATTTGTTTTTGATAGCTGGGAAAAATATGGCAATATATAGTGATACTGCAATATCGTGATAATATCGTATCGTGACCCAAGTATCGCGACATGTATCGAATCACAACACTCATGCCAATACTCACCTCTAATTGACACTGGGTGATTTTTAGACCTTTGCAAAGGTAGATCAGTGAATAAGATCAGTTGCACATCCAGGTATCAGCCTATCGCTGATCTTCCATTATCAAGGAAATTGAGGCCGATCAATTGGTGCACCCCTATTGCTCAGTAATGATCTCTAAAAACCTCCAACGACTTTACATAAATATTCATATTGAGATTAAACTACACACAAGTAGACTTTATTTGGTCCTTAGGGGACTTCTGGAGGCATTTGGTTTGTACCTAATTTAGGGATAATGGAGTATTTAATTAAATTCCCAAATAACAGTTTACATAAAGTGCAAAATATTTATAAAAAAAAAGCTCAAAGGGCATGAGCACTGTTATGAGTCACCTATCCTTTTTTCAGTTTTTCTGATGGCTTTGTGGGAGGGTTTAAGAGAAAAAACAGGAGATAACAAAAGTTTATATCTAACTCTCCCAGGTACTGGAACCTCTTTATAGACCTTCCACTGAAAATCCAATATCCCAACATGCAGTGGTGCAAGTGGGCTGGGAGCTGGAGGTCACATTTGCCAAGACAGGTAGGAGGCGTGCCTTAAAAGGTTCTCAGAGTGAAACAAACTAGAAGAAAAGGAAGACGAGTGAGTCTAAAGGGCAAAAGTACAGCCTTCAGTAGAGCAGCTGATAGCTCGGTGTTGACGAAGTCATCATGAAGAAACTGATTTAGTTTTTTAACTTTTACTTGCTTACAGGAAGCGGTATGAGTACTAGGATCTTTGTTTTTAGAGGTGTGTCACATTTACACTGTAGTGTGGGTTGGATGGAATTTTCCTCATACACAGTTATTTTTGGTTTTTTTCACTTAAATGGGACATATTTGCCCAGGACTGCATTGCTTGATATCACTTGTGACTTCTCTGGTGTTGAATCCTAATTTTTCCTCAAAGATGTGACTGAGCTTTATATAAATACTCTCTCCTATATTTACACAACTTAGAGGAAACCAGTTCTGTTGCAGGGAGGCACCAAGGTCTTGGGATACTGCATTTCAACTAAAGTTTTTGTCACCATGCAGTCTGCTGAGCCAGAGGTCGAGGACACCTTTGACTTTCTTTTTAAAATCATCCTGGTCGGGGACTCTGATGTTGGAAAGACCTGCATGGTGCAGAGGTTCAAGTCGGGTATATTCATTGAGAAGCAGCAGAACACCATCGGCGTTGATTTCACTGTTCGAACCCTGGACATTGATGGGAAGAAGGTGAAGGTAGGTACTCAGCAGCTGTCTCTGTGTGTTTTCTAGAAAGACTGATTTCCATGAGACGGTTTGGATTTATATGTTTTCATGTTAAGTACTTATAAAACTATCTTGTTAACTACTTTTTATTCCCTTTCTACTATCTTAAAATGAAATAACCTCTGCTTTGTTTATTGGTATTACCTTTGTGTTTGGTCTCTGGATGTGTTGCGTTGCTAAATTCAAAGCAACAACAATTTAATGAAACCCTTCACAGTTCACCACACTGTCTGCTTCAGTTTTCAGTGTTTTGCTGATACTGAACCCACTCAGTTTGGCCCTTATTTGTACTCTGCGTTCTTCCAGATGCAGGTGTGGGACACTGCAGGACAGGAGCGTTTCCGCACCATAACACAGAGTTACTACCGCAGTGCGCATGGAGCCATGGTGGCCTACGACATCAGCCGCCGCAGCACATTTGAATCTGTTCCCCACTGGATCAGGGAGGTGGAGCAGTACGGAGCCGCCAGCGTGGTAGTGATTCTTGTCGGTATGTAGGCGTTTTAAGTGGAGTTGAACCGTTTTACATGGGATACAAATTGATTGCATCCCTAGGAAGGATTCTGGATTTACTCACATTACAACTATCAGTCTCAATGCAATTTATTGTCCTTGTTACACATAAATGGTTTTCTTTTTAACAAATAAAGACCTGCAGAGTTTGTTGTACCATTCACCACAACACTGTAGTCACAGCTGCAGTTCTTTTTGAGTTTGTCTTCATCATAAGGTGCACATAAACATTTTTCCATCTTCTCTTGCAAAATATCAGCTAAGTTTCTCTCTCATCATGGATTCAGATTTGGACTTTGACTAGGAAATTCTATCAGCTATTGCTTTGAGCAAAATCAGTCTTTTGTAGCTGTGTGATTAAGGCTGTTATCCAACATGATGATGAAGATTCATCCAAAATCAACTCTATTGGAATTTCTAACACACAATGTTGCCGCAAACATGATTAATAGTGGGGACTCTGTGTTT